>NW_021604736.1:3232032-3262683 GCF_004785775.1 Grammomys surdaster | reverse complement strand
AAAAAATGTGGTATATTTACACAATGGAGTATTACTCAGCTATTAAAAACAATGAATTTGAGAGGTTCCTAGGTAAATGGATGGAACTAGAAATTATCATACTGAGTGAGGTAAGCCAATCACAAAAGAACACACATGGTATTCACTCACTGATTATTGGATATTAGCCCAGAACCTTAAAATGCCCAAGATGCAACTCACAGGCCACATGAAGTCCATAAAGAATGAAGACCAAGTGGGGGTGATTCGGTCCTTCTTAGAAGGAGCAACAAAATACTCAAGGGAGCAAATATGGAGACAAAGCGAGGGACAAAAACTGAAGGAGGGGCCGTCTGAAGACCTTTCCACCTGAGTATCCATCCCATGTGCAGTCACCAAAGGTAGATGCTGATGTGGAAGTCAGGAAGTGCATGCTGATAAGAGCCTGATATGGATGTCTCCTCAGAGGTCTTCAAGAGTCTGACATATTCAGAGGCAGATGCTCACAACTAGCCATTGAAGTGATCATGGGGTTCTCAATGGAGGAGTTAGAGTGAAGACTGAAGAAGCTGAAAGGATTTGTGGCCCCATGAGGAGAGCAACAATACCAACCAACCACAGCTCCCAGGGTCTAAACCACCAGCCTGGGAGCACTTATGGAGGGATCCAGGGCCTTAGCTGAATATATAAGAGTGGAGGGCCCTGCTGGGCACAGGTGGAAGATGAGATCCTTGACCTCATGAAGGCTGGACGCCCCAGGGGGTGGGAGTTTTGAGGGTGGGGAGGTGGGAGTGGGGGGCTAGATAGAGGTTACATCCACAAAGAAGAAGGAGGAGGTGTGAGGGGATTGGCGGTTCCTGGGTGGGTGGGGGATGGGGTAAGGGGACAACATATGAAATGTAAATAAAACAACCAATAAAAAAATTAAAAAAAAATACTGACTTGCAAGCACTTACAGGTTTAAAATAGCATCTGAAAGATACAAAAACACTGGAAAAGGAGATTGATTTTCAGTTCACAGGGGAACCATGTCTGGGTACAGCAAGTTTCATTGTTTGGGAAGATGTACCCATTAAGATGAATGGGAGAACATGCCTAACAACTTCTACTTGTAAATGATAAAATAAATAAGAAAGAATTTTAATGAAGAAAGTCTGAGTAGGTGGGGATAGACTGCCAGCTGTTATAAGGTCATTGAAAATACAGTGCCAATGGGTGCTACCTCCCAAAATATTGTTCTCCAAGAAATCTCATGAGATCCCCTAAACAGTACATGGCATTGCACTGACATACTAATTTTATTTTCTTCTACTATATACTCCAAAGTGAGATTGTCGGGCCATATGGTAGTTATATTTTAAGGAATTATCATAACATTAGCTAAACTAACTTACATTTCGTTTCGACACAATGCAGGTCTTCCCTTTAATCTCACTTTCCCCAAAACTTGTTAACTCTCATTTTTTTTCAATAATAATTATCCTAAAAATAAAATAGTACCTTAAAATTTTAATTTGATAAGCACGAAGTTGCTTATTAAGTTTGACTTTTAAGAACACAAGGGCCACATTCTTAATCTTATGTCTTTTCACATAAAAAAATCCCCCAATGAATGTATGTGACCTTTACATAGACCTAGCAAATAGATTTTAAAAAAATATGGGTATTTTAGCAAAAAACAGTTTTTCTACTAAAGACTAATACTTGAAAGACATCCTAATGAAGAAAGATGTCCAGAAGACATTCAGAACTGTCCAAGGTATTTTAAGCATAAAGACCAAAAGACTTAATATGCCTGAGATTGAACAGTTAGTAGAATCAATTTAATTTTTATTAGTATATGCTCATGAAAACAAAATGTAGGGTTTTCCCTACAAGCAAATCCCAAACATGGTTAGAAAGATTTCAAAATGTAGCTGTGTATTATGATGCATGCAAACTGTTCTTCTGGGTATCATTTAGTATCATGAACATACAGATTTGTTGCTGTTGAATCCTGCAAAATATTTTTTGTTAAGGAGATGGTGACAAAGTGCCCTATTATACTCTTATGTCAGTTTAAAGAAGTTCATCCGTGTCTTCTCAAATACTTGATGGGGTTAAGGAAAGATCACATATACTCCAGCAGTGTACCTGAGAGAAAGGTGGTGAGGTCAGAAAATAAAGTCATCATAGCTTTAGAGTATAGAGAGGAACATTTACAGAGAATCCTGAACATATTTTTGTCATCTTGGGATTTTAAATTTTCCTATGTTTTTGTTTCTGATTCTCTTTTGAAGCATGGTGTCAGGTAGCTCCGGCTAGCCTTAAAACTCATCTTCCTACTTTTATCTCCAAGAAATTTACATCACCATACCCAAATGCATTTTGAAAATTTTATCATCATGTTAAAGATTTGTTTGTATGGAAAACACTTCTTGTTTTCCCTTGTTGGCACGAATATACATAATAATAAATATGGATCTGAGGTGGATCTACCAACTGTTTAATCTGGGACATAATAATTCTTTTGGTCTTTATCTGCTTAAAATAACCCACACTGTTCTGAACATTTCCCAGACTGTTCTAAATGTCTTCTGGACATCCTTCATTAGAACCTCTTTTCAAATATTAGCATTGGAATACTGATATTCTACAAAAGTCAAGTGTTAGTTTATATATAGTAGTTTACATTTTTTAAAAAGCAGTTCACTTAAACCTTTTATTCTCATTACTACTATTGAGAAAACAGCACCAACAGAGGGACAGCGTCTTCAGGCCATTCTTATGGTGCACATAATTTACGTAACTCAATGGCATTTGAATTACTTATGTAAGTATATATAAACTGAAACAGTGTCAGTTATTTTAGTCTTTCTTTATAGTCAGTAATTTAGTCTCACTAGAGAGATAAAAACTTGAAATTAAAAAGTTTAAAGAAGTCACATTTCATCAATGGCCATTTTTAACTTAGACCACGCTTGAATATCTCATTCCCTGCTACTCATCAAGATTTTTGAGAGACAAACAGCAGTTACCACTTCTAACCCAGTAGACATCTCTACAAGTTCTATTGTATTCAGGATCATTTTAAAGCATACCATGCCCCTGAGCTTATTTCTCCATTAACACTATAAGGAATTTTAATGGCTACAACTTAAAGTAAACCAAAAATATCAGATTCTCATATGATGTGTGCTAACTAAAGTACTTACATGGTCTCCAAGTCACTCAGAATCTTCAACATCTGTCTCTATTTTCTTTGGTAGAGAGGACATTTTACCTTAAGTGTATTTCCACCATGTAGCCTCAGAACCGTTGCAATCAAGTTATTTTATGCAATTTATGATATAGTGTCCCTAAAGCTACCTTTTTAGATGATTTGAAGCCTGTCTTTATTTTATCTGTTGTAGGTTTATTTATTTATTTATTTACTTATTTATTTATTTAATTTTTTATCCTCTAAGCTGGGTTGAGTACATTTTCATTATACTTGACAAGCTCACTGGACTGTAAGACCTCTAGCTAGCCCAAGTGGGAATAAACATGTGGTAATATCTAAATTACTTGGAAGTGCTTGCTCTCAGTCAGAAATGTACATTCTCAACAGTGTTTCTGGATCCTGTTGGCCATTTAAATGTTCATTGCAAAGGAAGAAAATGTATTATCTTAAAGTGATGGAGATCACTCTCAGCAATATAACATCCTGTCAGAGGAAGCCAGGTTTGGCTTTAAATTGGTGGGGCTTAGTCAAAGCAATAATAGAGAGTTTTGGTTGTATCTAGTGGAAAATGCATTTTGTTTTTTTGGTTTGGGTAATGTACTAAACATACACAAAGAGATCAGATAACGACCTGTGTCTAAAAGTATTAATATCATTACCAACAGAATATTTAAGAAATGTAACAGTCACATTATGGAAAATAAGAGTTAATATTTGTTAAACACTAACTGTGTATCAGGACACTGTGCTACAAGTACATATACACACATACATTTGCATAATCATATATACTGCATATATGCTATTCTCACAGTAGCACAGAAAATTTCCAGATAAGCTAGACTTCAGGTGACTAATGAAGTTACTCCAAGATAGTTTGATAATTAGGTCCAAGCCAACATGGTAAACACAAGTCTACTGGCTCCACAGGGGACATCTATGTACTAAATAGCATCACAAGTCTGTAAACTTGAGACCTGATATCATCTTCCTTGGATTCTTCTGAGGGGCATATTAAGCCACAACACCTAGGTTCTTTCACTGACTTTCCATGTGTTGGTCTCTGGGGGCAGTGCCCAAGAGACTAGCATTTTGGTATATTCTTGGGGTAGCTGTTTAAATTATTCAGGATTAAGAGTCATCGTGACTAACAGGTAAAATGATGTCTTAGATTACTGCAGTAGAAAGGGTCTAACATGAGAAGTCTGATACCCTGGGTTATAATTGCACTTGTTTGGCAACTAGCTCTATGTCTACAAACCACGTAACCTTTCTGGACCTGTATTATTCTATAAGTGACCATTTTAGAACAAGTACACACTCTGACATTTTACAAACAATTTATGCATTCTCATAATATGTGACATAATACTCTTATTAGATAGGTGATACAGGTTTTAGGTGTACCAGAATTAAGGTACAGTGGTCCTTTCTAGTGTCTGGTGCACATTTTTATGGACAGCAAGGAAAACTCATGTTTGGGAATTGTAGAACTGAACATGAGCACTTGCTGATCTATTTAAGCTAAGAGGTAATCCTTTCCAGTCCATGATAACATCCCTGCGAATCCATTCGTGTGCATTCACTTGTAGCCCACACAGCTTTACTGACCTTTACAAGAAAATATGGCCTTGGTGGCTCTTTTTTTACTTGAAATTAACTGGCCTGTTGGAAGAATCTGGCATCTATATAGATGCATGTTTAGCAGCACACTATGGGACATAGGGATGAGTTATTTTCATAAGCATATTCGGGGAGCCTGGAAGACTTACTTTTCATTTTAATATGCTGTGGCTTCTCTAATACATTCCACACCAACATGTTTGTTAAATGAGTGTGTGTTACTTAGGCCACAAAATAAACAGCTATTGAATATTCATGTATGCTGAATGTAATCAGAGAATGATCCAGGAATAGAAACCCAGAATGCACACTCCTACATTCCATCTGTAACCATTAAGGGAAAGGGACCATGATAACACCACTGAAACACAGTCATTCATACAACAACATAGATGTCATGCAGGCTATGTTCAAGTCACTGTAATAAACAAAATGTGCTTAGATCACTCTTTGATTAGGACAAGAAATGACCTGAAAATAGATACTGGTAGTAGTATTCATTCAATAAGTATTCACTGAGTTTGGACATAATGCTAGACACTAATGTGGTGACAAAAATCATTTCCCTTCCAGTTTATGTTTTATATTAAGAACAGCCACGAACAAATGAACATAAAATAGACAGTTTGAGAAATGATGATAAAGTCTATAGAGTGGATTGTTAACACTGAAGTAGATATAGAAGTCTAGGGAAGGCCATTGATTTAAATCAGGAATCCAGAAAAGTCTTACTAAGGATGTAAAAATCGAGTGTACATGGAGAGTGAGGAGTACATCTAAGGAGCATCAGTGAGGAAGGTGTTAGAGATAGGGGTTAGTGAAAACAGGTGTCTTTAAAAGAGACAAGAAAGTTGAAAGAATAGGAAGAGCACAGAGAGCATGTTTTAAGAATGTTGAGATTTCAGGATGTCACATTAGGGATGGGCTTTAAAGTATAAACGTTTTGAACTTCAGTTTTCAGTGAGGTCACATGTTGGAGAGTCTGTGTGTAGAAGATTGTTAAGATCTGCCTTGGATTTTAAAGTTGAGTTGAAATACAATTACAGGTGAGACCCAGCTTGAATCCTCTAGGTTATGTGTCTGAAGTGTCTGGTATCTTCAGCCATAGGGACTTATTTTCAATTTCTGGAAGGAACCAAGGGTATAAGAATAGACTGTAGTGTTTTGGGAGTCTGTTGGACAACACTGACCAATGGCACAAAAAGAGGTGAGATTTTCCCCAATGCTCCTTGGGAAAGCATTATCAATACTGATGAAAAAAACTATGCATATGTATATGTATTATATTTGCTTTTAGGTAAATAAATAATAATATGATTCCTTATGGCTTTTTCAGACATCCTATTTTTTTTTATTGTGTCTCCTCCATTTTTAAATTTATCCGTCTTCCCCTTCCATCTTTATCATTTCACCCTTCAAATCGTTTTTATTCTCCATTTTCTCCACTATTCTTGCTGACCACCCCTTCCGCCTTTGGTCACCTTTTACTTTCCAGGTTGCTGTAGTTATCCAAGTATTATACACTCACAAATGAGATTTGGAGCTAGGAAACACACGTGGGAACAAATGAAGACTACCTTTCATGGTACCAGAAGAGGTGATGCAAGTTTCCAAGGGGGGAAACAACCAACAGTTCTACCCAGATGTAACGTCAATGGACCACAACAATGACCAGCATGGCATGATTTCCCTAATAATACAGTAGTGGCACACATATCTTGGTGGTAACAAAGAGCTCTTTAATTAGATTGAGACACTTTCAACATGCATGATATCAGAAATATAATCAACTACATAAGGCTAGTGGAGTCATGAGTCTTAAAGAATAACCAACATGTTCACTTGACTAAACTAGCACAATTTCTAACTACATTCTAAATAGATATCAACAGAGAAGTACAGATCTTACTCATCAAAACAGTGTATATTTGCAACATGCATGGATAATTATAGAAAACAATAACTGATAAAAATTCAAAGAACAAATGATCATGTGTAGCACAATCCCAACTGATAACATCTACAATACAATTCATGGACTTCAGACTCAGGGATCATGGAGAAAGGCAGGGTGGGCAGATTATAAAAGTCTGAGTAAAAGGAAGTTTGTTGTGAGATTGTGCCTTTTAGGAATATCAGAGACTTTATATCCATAAAGTCTCACCAATGTGGCTGCCTAACATGGCCTGACCAAGGATGATACCACAAGACAATCATGAAAGGGAAAAACATGTGATCTCGAGCATAGAAAAAGAAATATAGGGAATAAAGAAATGCTGACAGCAGGAAAAAATATTTTTTTCAAGAGAAGAAAAACACACCAATTTGTTATCCATTACTAAGTGGTCAGCTCTGAGAACATTTATATTCAAGTAGCAGCATACACTCTGAGCCAAGTAATTTACAGTTGTGTATGAATATAAATAAACTATTAAAGAAATAAAGACCATAGATTTGAGAGAGAGAGAGAGAGAGAGAGAGAGAGAGAGAGAGAGAGAGAGAGAGAGCAAGGTGTGGTGAATTGGAAGGGGTGGTGGAAGAAAGAAAAAAGAGAAAATGTTGGAATTATAATTTAATTTAAAATCTAAAAGTCATAATAAAAAAGAAATTAAATGACACAAGTACACTGGCATGGGAAGGAGGTCTGGAAACATCACAGTCATGGGCTAGTGAGTGATAAGCCCTGCCAGGAGGGTTGGCTGAGAGAAGTTCAACTTCAGGTATGTTTTGAATGTAGAAGTAATGTGGCTATCAATCACACGTTATTTACTGAAGTTATTTTTTGTGTTATTTTCCAATGTCAAACATTCCTGGAGAAATTTATACCTTTCAAGGCCCAAGTAATTAATGAAGGACATTTTAAGTAAGAAATCATGAGAATTACATTTATAGTTGGCTTTTTTTTTTCTGCTGTAATAAAACCTTGACCCAAAGTGTTTCTATATGTGCTTCTGTTCATTGAGGGATAATTGTCAATTAAAAGGGGGATATATATATGTATATGTATATATGTATATATGTATATATATATGTGTGTATATATATATATATATATATATATATATATACACATAATTACAATAGCCAAGCCAAAGAACACATATGCTATCTCCTAGTTTTCTTTTTTGCATGGTTATGTAAGTACTTAAGATTAACTCAGTAAATTCCAAATATAAAAGATTCACTACACTGACCTTCTTGAAGTAACATTTCTAGATTGCATGCTAGTGATTCTAGCCTGTTCATCACAAGCTTTGTGTTTTCCCTCAATTTCTGACACCTTACCCTTGTTCAGTTTCTGATAGCCATCACTCTATTTTCTGAATCTTTGAAGTTATAAATCTTAGAGTCCATGTAAAGAGAGAACCTGTTGTATTACTGTTGTTAGTATGCCTTCCCATAATCCACTAAATGATAATGCTTCCTAGTTCATTTATGTTTCAACATATGAGATAGGATTTTTCTTTTGCAATTGAATAATGCTATATTGTCTATGCACAGAGCATGCATTTTTTGGTTTAGCCATGGATGGATACTTAGGCTGATCCATTTCAGCCTACTGTGAACAATACTACAAAGAACAAGAAATAAAAGTATTTTGTGGTGATATTATATTCATTTCTTATGAATATATATTTGGAAGTTGAGTTTGTTAAGGTAGGTCTCTCTCTCTCTCTCTCTCTCTCTCTCTCTCCCTCTCTTTGTGTGCGTGTTTGTGTGTGTGTGTGTGTGTGTGTGTGTGTGTTGAAACCACCTCCCTGATTCCTGATTCCATAAAGGTTGTACCAATATACATTCAAATCATATACTTGACTTTCTTATTTGTCATTCCTTCTTGACTATTTACATTTTGTGTTCTTGATAGTAGTTATTTGAACAGTATATATAAGCTGAGTTAGATATTTTGTTCCTGAGTGAATATGTGTGTGTGTGACTTTTTTCCTTGTACATGCTAAGTGTATATATTTATAATCTCTGTGTATATCCATATCATTGTTGTGAATTGACAAATTTTACTAATTTAACAACTTGTCTTTTGTAGAGAGTTTTGTGAGAGCTTTTGATGTAATGTCAACTTTGTCTTGTATAAGTATGATTGCCACTGCTCTCTTTTGATTGCAATTCACATGTATTATCGTATTACCTTTTCTATCTCTTTACTTTTAGGCTCAAAAGTAAGCTCTAATATGAACTTCCTATAGGCAGCATATAGTTGCCTCTTCTAAACTGTTATCAAATTCTCCTCTATGTCTATTGATTTGAGTGTTAGTCAGTTTACATTTAAATTATACTTACTCTGTTTTTCTCTCTCCGTCAGTCTCCTCCCTCTCTCTAGTCTCTCTCCTCTCCCCTCTTTCTCTTCCTTAGCTTCCTCTCTCCATCCTAGCCTCTCTTTGTTTCTTTCTGTTTGAGATAGGATCTTGTTATGTGACCACTTTGGCTTCAAATACTCTATTTCGCCTAGGCTGGGATTCTCTGTTCTCAGCTTCCCCAGTGCTGGCCTTGCTGCTGTAACTGTCACAGCCAACTCCATTTCCTTTTTCCCATTTTATTACTATCATACGGTTCCATTCTTCACCTCTCCTCTCATCTTCCCATTGTGTTCCATTGATTTTTTATTATTGTGTTTCAATTATTTCTGGGTTTCTTCTGTGAGCCTTCTATAGATTCTGTAGGTATTTTCTTTAGAAATGCCAGGGTTTTGTAAAAGAAAACTATTATTATATGATATATATTTAAAACAAATATATTATAGCTAATAACTTAAATTCAACCACATAAACTTGTACACCTTACCTTGTCTCCCCACACATGGTTTGTTTTACTAATATCATCATGTTTCTTTATGCGTATTTTAAATGTGTTTTGTGTTTACTTTAATACTTTCTTTTTTGCTTCCTTTTTAAAAAATTTTTATTAGTCATTTTATTTATTTACATTTCAAATGTTAACCCCCTTCTTGGTTTACCCTCTGAAAACCCCCTATCCTAGCCCCCTACTCTGCTTTTATAAGGGTGCTCCCCCACCCACCCACTCACTCCTGCCTCAATGTCCTAGCATTTCCCTGTGCTGGGGCATCAAGCCTTCATAGATCCAAGGACCTCCTCCCCAGTTGTTGCTAGGCAAGGCCATCCTCTGCTACATATGCAGCTGGAGCGATGGGTTACTCCATGTGTACTCTTTGGTTGGTGGTTTAGTCCCTGGGAACTCTGTGTGGCTACAAGCATCCTCATCTGTGTTGGTAAGGCTCTGGCACAGCCTCTCAGGAGACATCCATTTCAGGCCCCTGTCAGCAAGTACTTCCTAGCATCGGCAATAGTAACTGGGTTTGGTGGCTGCATATGGGATGGATAAAACCAGTCTCTGAATGGCCTTTCCTCTTGTCTCTGCTCCACTCTTTGAACCTGTATTTCCTTTAGAGAGTAGTAATTGTCGGTTAAAATTTTGAGAAGGGTGGGTGGCCTGTCCCTAAACCTGGGCGGTCCCTAACCTTTGGATATAGTCCCTACAAGTTCTCTCTCCTTTTTGCTGAGTATTTCAGCCAATGTCATCTCTGTTGGTCCTGAGAGCCTCTTGCTTTCCTGGAATATTTTCACTCTTAACTTTTACCATAGAATAAAGTCTAACTTGCACATTACCATTACAATAATGTCTCATTTATTTGCTCATATACCAACATTTACTAGTGAGTCTGTACTCACCTATGCCATCCTTTTGCCACTTTGTGTCCTTTAATTTCTATGTGAAGATCCCTCACATAGAAATTTGTTTGTCCATCTGGGAGCATCTTCTCCTTTTGTACATTTCTAAGGACATCTTTCACAGCTATACTGTCTGTTGTTATTTATTTATTTATTTATTTATTTATTTATTTATTTATTTTTAGCAATGCAAAATATCCTATTACCTTCTGGCCTACATGATTTATGCTTAAAACTTGTTTATACTCTTGTGAGAGAACTTTTCTGCTTTCAGAAACTCTCAGCTTTGAAATTTAATGATTTAATTCTGTGTCTAATCTGTTTTTTTTCTTTCTTTTTTCTTCTCTCTCTCTCTCTCTCTCTCTCTCTCTCTCTCTCTCTCTCTCTCTCTTTCTTCCCTTCTGTCTTTCTTTCAAGTTCATCTTATTGCCTATTCTTTAGACTTTCTGTACCTTGATGTCCACTTAATTTCCAGGTTTTGGGAAGTTGAATGAGATTGGTCCTTCTTGCCTCCTCCTTCTAGAGTACCTGTGATGACACAGTTCTTTATTGATGTCCTCCAGGACCCTCTCTTCTCTCACTCCTTTGAGATCTTTTTATTCTTTTCCACATTGGATCATTTCAATGACTATCTTTAAATTTACTGATTTTTCCCTTTGTCTTGAGTTAGTACATTCTTCAATCACGCTAAAGAATTTTATATTGCTGATTCATCAGTTTAGTAAATTTAGTCCTTATTTTTTATTTCTTTATTCAAACTTCTCCCTTTCCCTTGCAATGTTCTCAAGGGCTACAATATACATTTTCTTTGCATCTTCCTTGAATTCTGTCTCAGATAGTTGAGGGTTTCTTTGTTTGGGATTCTTTGGATCACAGTTTCCTGTATCTCCAGTGTCTTTATCTGCATGTTAAAAATAGTCACCTCTCAGTTTCCAGAGTTTGGCCTTATAGAAGACAGAACTCTCCAATCTGGAAGTCCAGAGGTTTTATCATCTTCTCAGACATTCATGAGAGTTCAACACCTTTATTTTTCTTCAGTCTCCCATAGGTATCTAGAGTATGTCAGCCCTGATTAGGGTTCTGAGTGAAGCAAGGATGAACCTAGCTCTTCAGAATGTCCCCAGATTGAAAGCTGAATCATTGAACATCCTGAGCAGTTTCTATTCCCTCCGAATGTAGATCAGTCTGTGTATTTTTTCCCATTTATCCTATCCATCGTGTTAAGGTGAAATCAGTAATCATAGTGACTAATTCCAGACTAACTAGAATTATCACTGTCTCTCTGGTACCCAGGTGGATATCATAAGTGATGACCTGTTGGTTGTCTGTGATATGGAGGACAATAACATTGTCATTTTGGAAGTTGCAGAAAATCTGGGACACTGGCCCAAAGACACAATTATTTCCTTCTTGTAGATAAAGGCAGTAGCTGAAAGATTTTTATCCTCTTTCTCTGTTCAGGTCCAGGGTAAAACCTCAGAAAACCACTAATATTAACTAGCATCTTTTTCTTTCCTAGGTAACTAGTTGCTTATAGTTCCAAATATTTAAGTCCTGCTAGGATTCTAATAGTGACAGGAGAAATGCCGTTCCTCTGAGAAGTACCCAGATATGTTGAAATATTGGATATAACTCTTCTAAAAGGAAAAGTTGGAAGCAGACAACTTCCCTCTCGATCACGTGGCACTGGATGAGAGGTGAGGATTTTTACGAAAAGGTGTCTTGAATTTCTTTACCGACTTCAATATTTCTTGCTTCAGGTTTTCATGGAATGCAGAAGGCTTTAAACTACCCTGTGCTACTCAGAAAACTGGGAGATTCTTGTGTTTCTATTCTGCCATCTTTCTTACATCAAACCCTGCAAGTAGGTGGTTAATGGACACATTTTATTCACCACTTAGAATATTAATATTACTGTAAAGAATATTAAGTTGTGATCCTGAACTATAAAAAGTATAAAAAAGAGATATCAGTAGAACAGTCTTTTTGATTAATTCTTATTATGGAGAAATTTTGTAAAATATTTACAGTTCAAGACAATTCTTTGTTCAGACAAGAGAATCCAAATGGTTAGGCACACCTGCATTAGATGAATGATATGATTTTCAAAACTGTCTTTACTTTTCCTAAAAAGAAGCTAGAAATACATTTGATTGTGTTCCTATCAAGTCTTGAGGACTTGTGTGTGTCTTTTCCCAGATCCCCTTTCAGGGGCTTGAGACTGACTGCTTGAAGTCAGATATGAGAAAAACATTTACACTATGAACACTGACTCATGATTCAGAATGAGATTTCTTTTTGATTAATGAGTTATTAAGCATTTATTAATGCAAAATTTTCAAAACAAGGAGCCTTAACCATTCTGCCTTAACACATTAAACTCTGAGTCACCTTCCCAGGCAGACCCTACATGATTTCTGTTTAGAATTCGAACCTACTATGTGTCTTAGTTTCGGTTGTCTCATCCTTTGACATCCTGTTCTTTGTCAAAGTATGGGACAGAGTATAGTCCTTTCCAATGGAAGCCAGTTTTAGAGATGGTCAACAGTGTCACATTTTCACTGCAATCCATTTATCTCAGATTGTCCATTCAGATCTTTCCAGAGCAAAATGCTAAACAACTAGAACTTGGACCCCAGAGAGCATTGTATCATTTTAACTAATCAAACCTAGACTTTATTTTCTTTTCCCTGTCTGGATTTTTTCCCTCTTGTAAAACACAGTAAAAGCTTGTTCTAGCATCTGCTCCCTATGTCTTTAGCTGACTTTGGAGTTTCCCTACATCTCCACTCCTACAGCATGCTTTGGTTAGTCCTTTTGGAAACTGTGAGTAAATAAATCACATTTTAGTGGTAGAAACGTGCCCCACAAACTTCTGGAGAAATTCACTGTAGACCAATACATTGAAATAAACCATGGAAATGGGGTTGGAAAGAGAGGATCTGCTTAGGATTAAGTTCCTAAGAAGGCTGCTGTCAAACCAAGGAGATGAGAATGCCTATGCATATGGTTCCCTTTAAGGTTAGAAGCTAATCTCTCACAGTCTTATGCTGATCAGAAGAAGATTCAGGTTTTAGCAAGACAAGTTGACCTAGGGTTTTGCCAAAGTCATTTGACTGAGGATGCTATGTAGGGAGAATGTGTTAAGTTCTGTGAACTGGTAAACTGCATTGCATATTGCTGAATGAGTACAGGAGGTATACATCTCTGCAATAGCATATAATAGGAAGAAAAGAATCCCTTGGCAAATGCAGTTCAGCTTATATAATTCATGAGCTTCCTGAGCCAGGCTCCATCACTACGGAGGATGGATGATGTGTATGAAAAGGTGCTAAAAGTTCATGCCAAATGCAGAATCAGATATATCCTTTTGGTCCTGGCAGGAAAATAAACGCAAAGTAAATTAGCCATTTATAACTCTGCAAAACCCAACACCCTGTAAAGATTTATCAACTAGACCATGAAAATAAAAAATTGACTGTCACAGACAAAGCAATTAAAAATAAAAATTGGTGCTGCCGAAGTCCAAGTAACACAAGCTTCAAGAGTAAAAATGTCTGCAATTTCTCTGCCCTTTTCATTTTTTCATGGTTCTGGGAATTTCAGATTATTTTGAAATTGGTGGCTGGATGGAAGGAATAGCATTTAGTTTAAAGTTTGCTTAATGATAGAAGAATGATGAATAAATCGTTAATCCTTCTACTCTCCCCAAGCACTGAGACAATGTGGATTCTAAGGACCATTTAAAAGACATTACAACAGAGCCAATAGTCTCCTGGGTTATTTAACACCATCAACAATACAGGTGTAGAGATCAGAAACAATCGGAAGTAAATGGATCCATACAGTATTACTTGCATATATCTTTTCAGGGATGACTGTTTGGCACTGGGTAACCAATTGGTGTGTTGTTCTCTGAGGATGTCTACCCCTGCCTCTCCTAGCTTTCTTCAGTTGCCTGTAGTTCTTTGCATAGAATTGAGGCCTCAATGGCTTTTCCCCAATCCAATTGTCATACTCATTGATGTCATCCTATTTTTCACTCTTGGACAGTCATGTTGGGGAGACTTTCCGGTATAGCTTCTGTGGTTTCTAAGAGACACGGTCTCACAGAAAACACCTTGATCCTGAGTCTTAGGTACAAGAGTGTTTTATAGATGTTTCCATTAGGACTAGGTTCTATAACTCTGCATTTAAATTTGGTTGTCATTTTCTGTAGTGGTCCCTGTCTGTTGCAAAAAGAAGTTTCATTTAATTTTAAAAAACTTATGAAATTAAATAACTTGCACCATTGATTTCATACAAAATCAATGAAATTACTTCATAGGCATACAAGGAATGCAGTTAATGGGACTGAACACAGAAAAATCTCCACATGAAAGGTATACTACAACACCCCTCACTAGATTCTTACTAGATGCAGTAGAACCCTGTATATTTTTCTCCAACCCTGTTCCTAGGTAATGGAAGACACATTTTGTTGACTAATGACAGCTAACATATTCTTAGTATGTGCTATGAATTAGATTCTCTCCATAATTTTTTAAAAATCTTCGCAGCAGTCTTTTCATGACAGACTTTTATTTTTCACTCACAGTTTCAAAGCAGAAGCTCTTGACAGTTAAATAGTCTCAGGTATGAGTGTGTAAGCTGGGTTGGGCAGATGAGAAGCCATAGTCAGTCTAAGTAGAGTCTGAATATCAGTTCGCTCTGTTGTTCATTATGTTGTCCTTATGGACATGTTTATTATTTCTGGTAGGATCTATGAGAAAGAAGATACCTATTTCAACTTTGAAAAACTGATTAGAATTGAGTTTTCAAAAAGTAGATGATGATGAGAATAAGTTTGCATAAAGTCATAGCTCTCAAACTCTCCAGGGCACCCCATGAATGCACACTTCCTGGTCCAGGGATTATCAGAAGCTAATGTTGGGACAAGAGTATAGGAGCTATAAATTGTTATGCATTAAACAGACAGGCCGAACAAAAACTATAATTTTGCTCATGCAATTAGAATGTATTCACTATTGGCTTAGAAGGAATGTATGTGTGTCAATACCCTGCCCAGATTGTGGAACAACATGCAAACTGAAGACAGCTGAGGAGGCAGGGATTGGTATGATATGAGCAGAGGTGGTACAAACCAACACGTTCCAGAGATAGAATTGGTCTTATGAGTTGACCCGAAGCTATAAGAAACAGGACCACCTGGCATCTCTCAAAAGTAGATTCACAGTCATTTAAGGCTTGATACTATATCTTTAGGTTAAAGTCCCCAAAAGTTTCTTACAAGCAAGATACGTAGAAGATCATCATAATAGCATTTGCACTTCATGAGGAAAAGTAGTCACTGGCTTGGCTCTTATGGAGTGAATTGGTGGTGAATATTTGTTGATCTTCTGGTTATGTAGCAATACATATCCAATTGTCCTCTTAATTACTTTATTTAAAAAAAAAAAAGAGTCTGAGTCACAGCACAAGAGAAACTCTTTCTTGTAGAAAATGAGGATCAAATGAAGTTCCTGAACTTTATAGATCCTGAATGTTGTCTTCTTTTACTAGAGTCTCCTGGTGCCTTCCCCAGCCCCTACTGACATTCAAAATGGGAAGGTAGAGAGGAAGCAGTTTCCAATCCCAACTCTTGCCCATCTCTGTGTTGTATACCAACACCTAATTTAGATCAACCAGTGGATGGAAAAGCTGTGGCTGTTCTGTCAGAAAGTCTATGAAGTCTGAACTAAGAACATGAGAGTAGATCCATGTTCTCTCCTGCCATGGGAGCCCTGAATTCTGGTTTCTGGTCATCAATGTAATCTGGAGGTCACATAAGTATACTAGGATAGGTAGAAGGAAACTTAAAGGAATCAGTTCCTAATCCCTTCAAAGTGTAGAATATTTTAAGAATATTATGCCTTTGAGCATGGGTGTGCCTTTAGGCATCCTGATTGAACATACACAAATTATAAATACTTCCAATAAGTGACTGTGATGTGACAAGGTTAACCTGGACACTGAGAAAGTGAACTTCTACAAAAGATAAATCTCTGTGCAAAAATCAGCTCACCTATTTTTTTTTAAAGTGTGAATTCTTTGGCATGGGACAGATACAGTCTTCAGGTTTCCTGCCGTGCTAATCTCACAAGAAAATAAGCATCATCTCTGATCACATTTCTGGAAAAGTAGACATAAGGAGACTCTTTTAAATCTGATTCTTTTTCAGGAAACTTCCTGCTGTGCTAGACTCAGTCTAACCACCTTTATAGTTTTCCTTCTTATGTAGTTTTTATGTCTTCTCCTTTCTAGAGCCAAGTGGGCTTCTTTGAACCTTAGACTATTTTTACATCCTGAAATAATCTCTCCACAGCCTAAAACATGTTATGTATTCTTCACACTTTGAGTCATAGCTAACTGCCCTTCACCAGCAATATCAGATTCCCAATTAAAATCAGTCACTATACCCTATACATTTGGTTCACTGACCATTTCAGAGTCTAGGATTGTTTTCATACACACAGATTTAATTATTTAGTATCTTGTACATTATGATTGACTTTACTTTTATCAGGAACAAGCACTTTTTGTGTATCTAATTATTGATTCATACCAAATAACAAGTACAATTAACAGAGCTGGTTAACTTTTGTCAGTTTGGTGTAAGGTAGAGTCATCTAGGAAGAGGGACCTCAGTTGAGGATTAGTCTTCATAAGACTGGTATGTGGACAGACTTGTCTGTGGGAAAATTTTTGACTAATGATTGATGTTGAAGGGTCAAGCCCCACGTTGGTGGTACCAGCACTGGGCAAGGTGGTTCTGACTGTACAAGAATGCAAGCTGAGTAACTACAGGAAGTAAGCTACCAAGTAGTGTTCCTCTATAGTCTTGGCTTCAGTTCCTGGTTCCAGGTTCCTGCTTCGATTTGTTCCTGTGGCTGTTTTTGATGTTTGGACTTTAACCTGTAAGTTAAAGAAACTCTTTCCTCCCCAAGTTGGTTTTGGTCAGTGTTTATCACAGGAACCAAAGCCAATCTAAGTTAAGACCATTTAGCAGACATTGAAAAAATACTTAATTTTTCAATGAAATGGTTACATTTTTTATTTTATTTATTTGAGAACAGTCTGTATTAAGAATTATGTAAGCATGAACTAGCAACTTAGTAGTAATCAAGTTCTTTTACCACAGATATACCAAATTCACTCAGCAATGCCCCTTGCATGATTTTTATTTTGTTTCTTATCTTCTCTGGAGCAGAATGGAGTGCTGGTCAGTCATGAACCATGCCCTTGACCTTTAGGCTACTGATTTCTAAGCCCAAGTTGCACTTTCAGGATAGCTTGATTTTTCTTTTCTTCTTCAAGCCCTTTTGTAAAAGGAAAAACGGTTACAAGGCCTAATGAGTTCTAAAAGATCAAATAACCTGAAGTTCATTCATTGACTACTCAAGAGGTCTCATCTCAGATCTCTTTGATCAGAAGTTTTCAAGCTCTAGATCATGACTTCTTTTGGGGTCACATATCAAGTATCCTGCACATCAGATATTTACATTACGACTCATAACAGTAGCAAAATTAGGAGTCATCACAACATGAGGAACTGCATTAAAGTGTTAAGGCATTAGGAAGAATGAGAGCCTTAAATACATCTTTGGAATCTTATTGCTCTAAGCATAACCTCCATAGTGGTATTACCTCTGTTCTTAACAAACAAACAAACAAACAAACAAACACTGTTAGTTTACATTCAACTCCCCTCCTTCTTTATCAAGTTGTGAAAAACCTAGTTAAATCTTTGTTTACCTATCCATCACTACCTTAATGAAATAAGTTCACTAACGATACAACTTAAAAGATGTTATTACCTGGTAGACAAGTGTAGAAACTGCCCTGTCTTTCTTTCTTTTCTCTGGGACAATTGATCCTCTCCCAGGTGACTTGTATAGTCTATATGTAGCTGATATTTCACAGTGTAATATTGTATAATTTGTCTTAGCTTGGTCATTCGCCTTTCTCTGGATTATAGTAACAAGTTAACTGTATTGTATATTTTTAAACAATCTAAAACACTTTCAAGTAAAGTTCTTAAGATATATGGTCTATTGATTCACATGGTGCCTACTTTTTTTCCAAATTTTTTATTATAAATGAAGTATAAATTCAAACTTGAGTCAAAGACTGTTGGTGGCTTTGAAACTAGACAAATTGAGGGAGGAATGCCGTCCACACCCATTTGCTTGTTCAATTTTTGTCAGTTTAAAATTCATGTTTTGGTTTATTGACAGGCTTAAATGGAGTGTCCTTAAATCTTTGCTATATTAAAAAAATATTATCTGTCCATTGACTTAGAGGGAAAGTAATTTCAGAGGTTAATATGAAGGTGGTTTCCCTTTGCTTTTCTCATAAATTATGCATTCAGCTTAAAGGAAACTAGCGAAGATTCTCATGAGGGGCACACACAATAGTTATGCACAAAATGTGTTCTGTTGTTTGACAAATCTTCTGATTTTATACTAAATCCTTTAATTTAATTTTCTCATTAATATCTAAAACTTGACTATGCACAACCTGACACAATATTAGGAGTGGCTTTTATGCTGTTTAAGTCCTAATTATTCTCTTATTTTACTTGCTCATACTAAAAGAAAAATTTTAAATTAAGCATACTATTTAGCCACAAATGAGACTGGAGACTGAAATCAAGGCTCTGCTACTTGGTGGGAGTTTTGTACTGCCATTTCTCTTTGGCATTCCTGAGACAAAAGAATTGGAACTCACAAAGGAAATTTCCATCATATTTATAAGAGTACTTTTAGTTTATAACATTTGTCCAATATTCCTTGTACCTTGAATTTTAAATCTCCTTCTCTGAACTCAGAACTCTACATCAGTGTAAAGGTCATTAATTTTAATTAAATGGATTTTTTATTCTTACAAGAATATGAAAATTAGTGTCACTAACTTTCATTAAGTAAAACAAATTACAATTTATAGTACATCATGAGATGTACCAGAAATCAGGGACAAAAGTGGCTGAACTAGTCTTTTACTTTATTTGAAACATAACAGAGGAGCAAGTTAAGATGACATCAAGTTTGCAGGTTGTGTTAGCATATCTCATGAAATAAAACCACAATTTGTGTCTGCACCTTTTGAATACGTAGGAAGGAAGCCCTTTTTATATGCAGCAGTCAGTTTAGAGCTGTTTACTAGGAAGAAAATATATGTTAGATGTGAATGTGTGTAATTCTATTTCATTGGTTGCTACTTTCTAGCTTTTACTTTAGGTCTCAGTTGTCTTATCTTTTTGTTGAAGACAATGGGTTTTATGCTAAGGTCCATGACCTCATTAGTCCTAGGACACTGGCTAGGTTCCAGTATAGGCATGGTTGTCCTCCTTTTGAGAGGGCTGTCCATTGCCATTAACAGGTGGTTGCTCCTTCTTTCACCTTTATTCACATCTTGTCACACTAACAGTTATGACTCATGTGTATTTCTGCTGAGTAGGACTGTCTAATTGCTTCCCTCCCTTGGAAGTTTGCATAGTATTTTCTGGAACTATGAAAGCTAGATCAAAGGAAAGAGTCTTGCTTTCAGTCAGGTCTCTTCTGAGTCATATGTCCTAAATATGTGCTGTCTTAAGCAATAAGATAAATATGCATGTACATTTACATGCATTGTGTATAATTTTAGGTGAATATAAATAACATGATTCCTTAATGCTTCTATTTAACAACCTTAGTATTATTAATTTTCCTTCTTCTTTATTTATCTTCCTCCCTCCTTCCTAGTTGTAGCTCAATTTTCCACGTCCTAGATCATCCCCTGAATCCTACTCTTAATTTCCAAAGCCCCACAGACCCGAATGGTCCTTTTATAGTTCCATGGTTTCTGAGGTTAACCTATGTTGATGTACACTCCATATATTAACACCTGAAGATATGGAACTAGGAACTGGAGATGAGTGGGGGAATGCAGTATTTATATTTCTAGATCTAGGCTACCTCAGTCAATGTAATCTTTTCTAGGTCTATGTGTTTACTTGAGTACTTCATGATTTTGTTCTGTTTTACCTGAATGCTATTCAATTGTGTATAAGAGCATAATTTCTTATACCCTTTCATCTGTTGAAGAACTACTGCCACTTTGTTAAACCAGCAAATTTTCTTATCATATTCTAAATTTTATTCTTTTACCCACAGAAAAGTACAGCTAATACCCCTGACTAAGGAATCCTCTATTTACAGCAAATGGAAATAATCACAGAAACCACAACTGGACACAATACAGAGATCAATAATTTGTAGAGAACCCAGTGTTAAAGGACACATCTACATCACAGTTCTTGCCTCTATGACTCAGTGAACGACATGAAACAGGAGGATTGTTAAGAGAATACCAGGGAGTCTCTTCTAGAAATAGCTACATAAATGAGTGGAATTGTGCCAATATATATTGATCTATTATCTATACATTAATGCACATTTATTCATAATATTGTCTCATGGTCATTTTCTGTTACTGAAATACTTCATATTTCATTTACGACCATGTACATTCTCTGACCCTTTTATCTATTAAAAAGATGATTGGATTTTTTCCCTTGAGAACCTTCTTGTGCTAATTTTCTAATATTTTTATTTTCTCTAATTTATTTCTGTTCATTCCTTTATTATGTCTTTAACTTCTGCTAGTTATCCATTTATGTTGTTCTATACTAAATTTCTTGATGTATGGTGTTAGACCGTCACCTTTGTTCCCACAGTAGACATGCATATTCTTCCCCTTGCTTTTAGTGATACTTTTGGCTGAATCCTAAGAGTTTTTTCTTATTGTATCTTTACTTTTACCATGAATTAATTTTGCAGTCTATATTAATTTCTTCTTTGATACAATAATGGTCAGAAATATTTCTTTTAGTCTCTGTGAAATTATGTTTTTTTCTATCACTGTGAAAACTATGAATTTTATCTTACATTTGCTGATAGCCCTTTAATCTTTGCTACCACGTTTTCAATATTCATAAGAAGAATGTGTTTTCTTCATACATGTATTTTCATAGTACATTCTTGTCCTTCTTAGCCTCTCCCTTTGGATTCTGACATTAACTTTCTTCACATGCCTCTCTCAAGTCTTTTTTTTTTCTTGTCTTGCTGAATTTAATGAGATCCCCGGAATGGCTATGGGTAGGAATAATATTCTGTATTATTTCTACAGAATATGTGGTGATTCAAAAATTTCTGCTTTTGTTTATCTGAGAAATTATCTTCTCTTCCTTTTTGAGCAATGAATTTGTTAAATTGAATACTCTTGGTACTCAATTTGGTACTCACTCCTGGAGTTGGTCGTGCCTCCTAGAGTACTCTAACAGCATTTTCTAACATTGAGAAATCATAATGAAAAATAAAAATCAAAAGGCTGGCAGTATGGTGTAGGGAGCCGCGGCGGGTGCTGACAAAGTCCGCCATCGCTAGGTGGCGCTGTCAGCCATAATTCTTCCTAGTAAACAAGTAAATTGCACATGTGCCATGGTAAAAGCCCGCCAAAGTTAAAGCCCATCCCACGCCGTTTGGCGCGCAACGAGTAAGCAGCCAATCAGAGGTGAATTCACCGCTCTAGGGTATATAGCAGTGCTTTCCCAAGCCTGGGGGTCTTCTTCCACCATTTTGGTTTTTGGGAATAAACGTGTTCATACGGAAGGATTCTGGTGTGTGTGTGTGTGTGTGCGTTCTTGCCGGCGAGACAATTACACGCGCGCCGCACAGTATGGAAGGAGCTTTCAGAGGGACATTGAGTCACCTTTATATTGATGCTTTTAATGTTCATTTTATTTTAATTTTGGACAGTTCGTTAATAATTTGTACTGCTTTGAGTCTTAGATTTCATCTTCTTTAGTGTATTTTGGGTGTCATGGGTTTTTCTGTTTCCTTCCTCACAGTTGCAAGTTTGTCAGTCACTATGTTCTTGGTTATATCTACTGTCTCTCCTTGTCTCTCTTCTCTCCTTATGTGATTTATGTGTGGTTTCTTCTGCTTGATGTTATCCCTGATTTTAAAGCTAGCTTTATTATTATTATTATTATTATTATTATTATTTATTATTATTATTACTATTATATTATTCATGTATATTTTTTGGTCCTCCAGTGAGTGGTCCCTGATTTTATGATGATCTTTCTATTTAATCGAACCGCATGTTGAAATACTTGTTTGTCTCTTAGTTCAGTCATTGCCTTGCCATTTTCATGATTTATGTTTGGTGCCTTTTATTTTTCTCTTTTCTGAAATTCTTTTTTATTCATTATCTCTTGACATCAATGAACATACTTATGGCCTTGATTTTAAAGTCTTTGTGTTCATAATTTCTTCATTTCATTACTTAAAAAATATTTTATTCCTACAGATACAGTATTATGAAAATACTTCTTACATTCAAAGAAATTAGAAATTTTGCTGGGCTTCATAGCAAAAGTTACTAATATACCTGGAGATCACTTAAGATTGATATCCTACTGTGTACTCAGACTGCTTATTTAGCCTACTTTTAAATGAATAATGTAACAACCACCCTTACTTGTCTTGGATTTTCCCCATGGAATTAGCACCCTAGATGCTAACACAATGCATATCTATAATCTTAAAATATGTACTCTTCCATGCTTCTGACACAGAAAGAAATGCATGTGTATGTTTGCTATGGTAGACATTTATTCAAAGCAACAAATTGATTGTAAAGAAACCTGGTAAAATGAATATCCACCAGAAATGCTGGAAATGACACATGAATATTGCTTGATATCATTTGTTTGCTTTGTAAAAATTTTTTGTTAATCATTTCATTAGTTTACATCTTAAATGATATCCCACTTCCTGGTTACCCCTCTGCCACCCCCCCATTCCACATCTGCCTTCCCCTCTCCCTTTGCCTGTATGAGAGTGCTCCCATCCACCCATATTCTACCACCCTACCAACTCAGCATCCCCCTTCTCTAGGGCCTCAAACCTCCCGTGGACCAAGAGCCTCCCCTCTTGTTGCTGTCGGACAAGGCCATCTTCTGCTACATATGTATCTGGAGTCAAAGATCCCTTTCGGTACACTCCTTGGTTGGTAGTCTAGTCTCTGGGAGGACTAGGTGGTCAGACCAGCCTATGTTCTATCAGTGGGGTTGCAATACCCCTCCACTCCTTCAGTCCTTCTATCAGCTCCCCCACCAGGTTCCCTGAGTTCACCCTGATGGTTGGCTCCAAGCCTTCGCTTCTGCATTGGTCAGTTGCTGGCCGGACCCCCCCAAGAACTACCACACTTGGTTCTTGTCGGCAAGCACCTCCTGACCATGGTAACAGTGTTAAGTTTGGTGTCTGCAGATATGATGTATCTTCATGTGGGGCTGTTCCCCAGGTGGCCCTTCCTTCAGTTTTTGTTCCAGTTTTTGTCCCCGTTCTTTCAACAGAAACATTTCTGGGTTAAAAAAAAAAAAAACAACTTTGAGATGGGTAGGTGGCTCCATCCCTCTACCAGGGCCATGCCTATCTACTGGAGGAGGTCTCCACAGATTCTATCTCCCCATTCTCTGCACATTACAGCTAAAGTCAATTCCACTGGGTCCTGGAAGACTCACATTTCTCTGGTGTCTAGGCAAATTCCAGTTCCTCTTCCTCTCTGCCATCTATTTTTATTCGATTTCCTGAACCTCTGTACCTCTCTCAAGTCTCTTCCAGATTCTGATACTGCCACCCTTATCTCCTCCTCCTCCTGCTTTCTCCCCCCCCTTGTCCTCCTCTCCTTCCATCTCCCACAATCTTCCTGTTACCCCCTCAGTGCAGGACTGAAGCATCCACCCCCTGACCATCCTTCCTTCTGTGCTACATATGATCTGTAGGTTGTATCATATGTATTGTGAGCTATTGGGTTAGTATCCACTTATTAGTGAGTGCATACCATATGTGTTCTTTTGTGCCTGGGTTACCTCACTCAGGATAATATTTTCTAGTTCCATCCATTTGCCTGGAAATTTCATGAAGTCAATGTTTTTAATCGCTGAGTAGTACTCCATTGTGTATACATACCACATTTTCTGTATCCATTCCTCTGTTGAAGGACATCTGGATTCTCTCCAGCTTCTGGCTATTATAAATACGGCTGCTATGAACATAGTGGAACATGTGTCCTTGTTATATGTTGGAGCATCTTTTGGCTATATGCCCAGGAGTGGTATCGCTGGATCCACAGGTAATAATATGTCCAATTCTCTGAGGAACTACTAGACTGATTTATAGAGTGGTTGTACCAGGTTGCAATCCCACCAACAATGGAGGAGTGTTCCTCTTTCTCCACATCTTTGCCAACATCTGCTGTCACCTGTGTTTTTCATCTTAACCATTCTGACTGGTGTGAGATGGAATCTCAGGGTTGTTTTGATTAGCATTTCCCTTGTTTATTTTTTTAATCTGGGTCAATTGAATTCAGCAAAGTTTCATGCCTTGTAAAGCTCTGTTAATGTTTTCTGTAAAGTATCTCTCAATCCTTCCCTAAGCAATGTTTTTTTTGTGATGTTGATGAATTAAAATGAAGGTCTCTTTTAAAGTAACACACAGAGACACACAGATATAGATACAGACACGGAAACAGACAAGACAGCATTAAGGCAGGTATAGATTCCGATTGATATAACAGATTACAGACAGGAAAAATGCAAGACATAGGGAAAGGGAGGTAGAGAATTCAAATTTGGGCTTGCTTTTGATAAAATTACTCCATGGAAAAGGGTTTTTAATTTCTTTTTTCTTTATACCACATCAACATGTTTTGGATACTGGGGTGTTATTATTAATTCATTTAAGCAGTCTATAACCTACTCTTCTCTTGAGCCAAGAGCCACCAGTTATGCCAATTGCCTCCACATTCATATAAGGCTGTATTCTGTTTCAAAGTGTTCATGCTTTAGTTTGTTACCCTTAGGGTTCTAACAAATGTCTGGAGACATGCACCAGGATTAGTATATAGTGATCAGAAACATCACAAGGAAAGGAGTGCAAAATAACTCCTGTAACTAAACTATAAGTTTATTTTCCCTATTGAATCAGACCATAGGGAAGAATTGCAGCAGAAAATATCCACTTACCGTTTTAAATTCCTGGGAAACTAATAATCCCTCCCATTGTCTTTAACAGATAGACAAGTTGGAAGCCAGATTTTCAGGTGGTACATCGAATGGAGATATTAGTTGTGTAATATCATGCCCACACTGAAGCTGGGAGCTATTCTATATGAAATAAGGTAGGGAAAAGGATTAAAGAAAAATCGTATGAGATCATTCAAAAGTGCTTCTTAGCTCTCAGCAGGACTAGAAAATCCCAGTCTCCAGCAGCCTTGGCAATTTATATAGCCTCTTCTGTGGCAGCTGAATGATTAAGGACTTATATATTCCAACTTCTTTTCCAATTCATGGCCTTCTCCTAGGGTAAGGTCTGTAGGAGTTTTGTGAAGTTTTTATGTGTCTACACAAATTTCCAAAGGCTAAGTATCACCTCCCTCTTCAACTTCCAGGTATACACTAGTTGGAAGTAAGACAATACCTGAAATGAAAGTAGTGTGTGCAGTGTGACCCTCCAGAGGATGACTGTAACTTACATCTCACTACCTGCTTACTCTGTACTGAGCTCAAAAGAGGTATGGGCATTGCAGGTAAGCCTGTTTAAAACTGTAATATTGAACAGCTGCCCATTTAATTTCTGTAGGAGACAAACTTGTTGTCAGTCTCTTGCATAGTAGGGATATTAGGTATATGTTCCAGAACTTTCCTTCCTCAGAGAGACATTTAGAGATGATTGGTCCTCCTAGTCATGTGGCTCTGTGCTTGAGTGAGAGTGCACAGCCAGTGTGTCACAGATTGTGTTGTTCACTGCTAAGTGGAAACTTTCTTATGTATGTGGAAACTTCGTATGACATAAGAATCTTTCAGCTAGTTCCTGAAAGTTTCTCAGCGGGATTGCTTAGTGCATGGCGGTATGTGTACTGAATATGTAAGAAAAGAGTCTCTGGCCTCATATTTGGTCATCTGCTGATATCTACAGTTCTCTGACAATAAGAAGAGGTAAATGATTTTAGAACCACTTTGTTCCAAAGGAAGCAACCAATTTAATATATGAATTGGTCCTACCAGGCTCAGAAAGAAACTGTAGCCACTGAAGTTCTACTTCCTGCCACAGACACACATCCAAAGTAAAATGAATATATTTGTGTCAAGTATATGGATCATATAGGACCCAGGTTTGCAATTGTAACAGCCCTTGTCTCTTGTAAATGGCTCCACCCTGCCATTGTGTTCAGCACTGAAGCCACTAAATTCACTTCTGTTAATTCTGTTAATTCCATTTTCACCAAAATTTTATGTAGTGGTTGCTTTGTCAATAGATAATAAAATGTCCTGTTATTTTCATTATAACCACATCTTAATTATGTCAGTACCTATTATTATCTAACAAATAGTAAAACATGCAAGAATTCAGTTTTAAGTTTCATATGCTTTGTTTCTTTGTTTCTCTGTTTGTTTATTTATTTACATCCCAAATGCTGTTCCACTTT
The DNA here is from genome assembly GCF_004785775.1 of Grammomys surdaster. Lineage (NCBI taxonomy): Eukaryota > Metazoa > Chordata > Mammalia > Rodentia > Muridae > Grammomys > Grammomys surdaster. The sequence continues at coordinate 3,235,602 of NW_021604736.1, read as the reverse complement.
CAGTACCTCTGGCCCATAGTCCCTCTCCCCATTTCCCAACCTGTTCCCTCTGGAAGGTGGGACACCCTTGGGTGTCAACTCATCCTGGCACATCAAGTCTCTGCCAGATTAGGTGCATCCTCTCCCACTGAGGCCAGACAAGGCAGCCTTGGAGCTGAGTGGAATATCTGGTATATACATGGCAGGGTCATCATTCCAGCTTATGTATATTTTTTGGCTGGTGGCTCAGTCTCTGAGAGCTCCTAGGGTCCAGGTTAGTTGATGCTATTGGTCTTCCTGTGGGGTTCCCATTCCCTTCAAGACCTTCATTCCTTCTTCTAGGCCTTCCATAAGTTTCCCTGACCACCAATGTTTGGCCGTGGATATCGTCATCTGTTTCAGTCTGTTGCTGGTTAGAGCCTCTCAGAGGACAGTTATGCTGGGCTCCTGTCTGCAAGCAAAACAAAGTGTCATTAATAGTGTCAGAGATTGGTACTTGCCATGGGATGGGTTTCGAGTTGGGTTGATTCCTGATTGGCCTTTCCTTCACTTTCTTCGCTATCCCTGCATTTCTTTTACACAGGACAAATATTGGGTCAAAAGTTTTGTGGACAGAGTGGTGTCATTATTCTTCCACTGGGGATCCTGCCTGTCTAGCAGGGATACTTGAATCACACTTAGAAGGAGAAGCAAAATAGTTAAAGGAGTCAGAGGGAGAAAGGGACCTGAGTGAGAGATGGGAGGAAGAGGAGAATGGGGAAACTGGAGCAGGTATGGGGGAAGATAGGAGAGAGGAGAAGGCCAAGAGACTTCATGAAATTCTTAAGCTGCCTAGGAATGGGGGGAGATGACACTCTAGGAAGTCCCAGAGACCTGGGATGAGGGGCTTCCAGGTATCAATGCCGATGACCTAAGCTGAGATGCCTATCAGTAGGGACATGGAACCTGAAGAGGCTACCTTCATACACTTTGTTTGAGTGTGCATACATGCATATTTACAGTTGCAATCATTATAATTTTAAAAAATAGAAAAACAAAATTGATATTTATCATCATCATCATCACCATCATCATCATCACCATCATTGTCATCACCATCATCAAACCACCCTCATCGTTTTGGTTGCTTCTGTATTTCTAAAAATTATAGAATCACCTAGTTCATTTAAATCAATTTTGTGAGGAAGTGTAGTGAAAACTCATTGCTTGTTTTATAGAAAATAATTCTATGGTGGTTTGAATTTGCTTGCCCCAGGGAGTGGCACTACTGGGAGTTGTGCCCTTGTTGGAGGAAATGTGTTACTGTGTGGGCATGCTTCGAAACCCTCCTCTAGCTCCTCTGGCTTTCTTTGGATAACGATGTAGAACTCTCAGCTCCTCTAGCCTGATGCTTCCATGCTTCCTGCCATGATGATAATGAACAGAACCAGTTAAATATCTTTTATAAGATTTGCCTTGGTCATTTCTCTTCACTCCAATAGAAGTACTAACTAAGCCAAGTCCTACTCTTCTGTTTATTTTACTGGTTGCTCTGGAGTTCTAAGTGCACACAGTCTATATTGGTATGAAAGAGAATTATCTGTATGTTCTGAATGTAATGGCATATGACATTGTAAACATTTGACTTGGAAATCATGACTAGACCTTCTATATACCAGAGGTTTTCATATCTGTGCTACTTATTTATGGAAGGCAAAGGAGGCTTCTGTCTTCTTTGTTGGATACAAGTTGCAGAGAGTTTTGTATTTTTTGTTTGTTTTTGTTTTAGCTGATGGAAGGTGAGGTCTGCACTTACCTATGATTCTTATTCCATCCCATTCCCAGGCCCTCATTCCTTCTCTCACTGTCTTATGGAGGCAAAACATTAGATGAGTAATTGACCTGATCCCAGGCCCAGGAGATGTGGCAATCTTTTGAAATTTGAAGAATTTCCTCATTGCACAAAAATGTAACTCTCTTTTCTAACCTATTTGTGCATATGTTACTGCATCTATGTTTTCTTTCATAATAACATTATTCTGTTAGCTTTGTATAATATAAAAAATTAAGTCATTAATTGTTCACAAAACACCAGGAAACAGATAATTATATCCCCAAATGATTACAGAAAGGAGTTGGAAAAGCATCATATAAGTCGGAGAGAATAAGATTAGAATAAGAATCAGATTAGAATAAGATAGATAAGAATAAGATAGGACCATGAATCAAATCATAGCTACTATGCTTCTGAGACTGCATATTTCAAATGACAAGTATGCAAATATCTGAAAAGATTAAGTTGCAATCTATAAAGCAAAAAAAAAAAAAAAAAAACAGAGAGAGACTGAGGCAGTAATACTTTTGCATTACAGTTTGGTGAGACAACCAGGAATTCGAATTTAAATATTATACATTTGAGAAATCTATTAGATATTCATGTGATATCAAGTTGGCAGTTCAACATGATCATGCCTGGATTTAAGGATGAGCTTTGAGACATGGCGAGAGTGAAGATCCACCATAAGTAGTAACTGAGGATACATCTTCCGAGAACTAACTTTCCAACATCTGAAGCTACAACATCAAGCACCATCTTCAAAGGGATCAGCAGTCATTGTGGGGGATGCTTGACAGAACATTTAGGGTGACGTTCTGGATCCTAAGTTGCACGGTCTTTTACTGAGAAAGATATGAGGAGATATGTCAATGTGGTTAATATGTCACATAAGGTGAAAATTGAACATTGGTTGTGCCAAGATATGTGATAACAGTGACACATAAAATTTCATTATAATCTAGCAAAAAATCAAATTAAAGTAGATTTATAGGTAAATAATTTTTTTTCTTAATTACCTAAAAAAGAAAAAATAATTTTCATTATTCTTATTGATTAAATCTAATAATATGTGGTTCTATGAAAGTGATTATTAAATAATAAAATACACAATCCAGTTTTTTTAAATTAAAATGAAGTTGAAATGTGTAATAAAATACTGAGGTAGAAGATTTAAAAAGAGGCATAGATGAAGAACTAGAGAACCAAATGTGATGGGGTCATACGCTTGAATTTAGAAGAAGCAGACCACCAGTTCAAGCTTATGTGGGAAGAAAGAGATGTATCTGTTCTTGTAACTAAAGTTTGGGAATAATGGAACTGTGGTGTTCCAAGCTACAGTCTGGTCACCCTGCTGTACTGGCTTCACTGTAAAGTCAGCTGCCCACAACCCCATGCAGTCCTCACTGACTAACCATCTATGTGGCAGAGACTATCTTTCTCAGTAGCTGTAACTTTCATGTATTTGTTCTCATTAGCTTAGCTTGTGTTGTATATCAACAACCATTACCCTGTTCCTGGAACTGGATGATCCAGATTTATTCCTCATTCTTCTCTTTTTGAAAGTGGAAGTGGAATCAAGCTCTGCTTTTTCCAAACCAAAGGGATTCATAATCAGAGAGTGATAGAAAAGCTAAGGTTCCAGTGATATACATACATACATACATACATACATACATACATACATACATACGTACATACATACACACACAGAGACATAGACACAGACACACACACACACACACACAGAAACCCACACACAGACACACACACAGACA
>NW_021604736.1:3201240-3232022 GCF_004785775.1 Grammomys surdaster | reverse complement strand
ACAGAAACCCACACACAGACACACACACAGACACACACAGACAGACACACACACACACACACACACACACACACACACAGGAGAAAGATGTTGGGGCCATTAAAGAGATTTACATTATGGAGAAGAAAGAAGAATATTTGGATAGAAGAGTAGTGGAGACAAGGAGTGATGAAGCATTTCTTTCATCCTTTACCTGTAATAGTTGCTGCTGCTCATTTTATGCTTCTGGCAACTCTAAGAGGTGTTTATTCTAGAGACCACTGTGGAAAAAGAAAGGATATCTAATATTACTTCAGTGAACATTTGTCCTTCAAACTAAATTAAAAACTCACATTTCATGCCTTTAGATACTTTTCATTCTGCTTCATATATATTTTGTCTTATAGCGTTACACTCTCAAGTCATGGAAAGAGCCTTGAGCTCACACATTTAATAGAAAAGTCTATTCATACCACTTGGTATAAGTCAAGATGCTCTTTCAGGCAATTTATCCAGCAAGTGAGCATTTTAACCTCCAGGGTGAACAAATTTTCTGGAGGGTATGAGGGTGGGGTGAGAACTCCAGCGTAAGGAAGGTGACAAGTACTCCTTATATAGATTGTCAAAGAATCACTTTTGATTCATGCTCTCTTCTTCCTTTATAATTACACAGCAGCTCTCGGTTGTGAACTTTTCTGCATTGCTGCAGTGGGCACGGGCTGCTTTGCACTGGCTGTTTGGTTAGGCAGGTAGACTGTGGCTTCATTACTCTGCCTGTCCCTGCCACCTTTTCATCCCTTCCATCCCTGTACACACTGATGATGTCTTCAGCCACAGGTCCTTACTTACTACTTCTTTGTGTATTTGTGACTCTATATTTTTTCACTGTCAATTTTTTCTACTACTTGTTTTGAGAAATAACAGGTATTATATCTCATCAGTAACCCTTAAAGTATATCTATGTCATCACTTTATAATGTTTAATGTCTGCTATTATTATTTTGATTAATCTTTCTACCACTAAGATATACATATACCAGGGTCTAAGACCTATATCAGCATTTTATGAACCCAAATACACTGGTTTCCCTAAAATTCACCTCCTTTTATATGTGATCATACTGGTGATTTTTTTTACTATAAAAGAGCATTTATTTATTTATTTATCATTTTATTAATTTACATTTCAAATGATATCCACCTTCCAAGTTTCCCTTCCACAAACTCCATCCCATATCCCCTTCTCTTTGCCTCTATGAGGGTGCTCCTCCACCCACTCACCCACTCCTACTTCACCACTCTAGCATCCCCTTAGTTTGGAATATCAAGCCTCCACAGGACCAAGGGCCTCCCCTTCCACTGATGCCATATAAAGTGGTCCTTTGCTATATATGTAGTTGGAGCCATGAATTCCTCCATGTATACGCTTTGGTTGGTTGATAAGTCCCAGGGACTTCTGGGTGGTTTGGTTAGTTGATACAATAGTATCAACTAACAGTTGGTATCAACTAACTTCCTATTGAGTTGCGATCCTCTTCAGCTCCCTCAGGCCTTCTCTTAGCTCTCCCATTGGGGTCCCTAGGCTCAGTCCAATGGTTGTCTATGAGCATCTGCATCTGTATTGGTCAGGCTCTGGCAAAGCCTCTAAGGAGACATCCATACCAGGCTCCTGCTAGCAAATGGTTCTTAGCATCAGCAATTGGGTTGGGATTTGGTGTCTGAAGATCATGCTGATTTTAAACAGGTTCAAACATTGAAGGGTTATATGTAGCAAACAGCATTTGAATTCTAACTGTCACGTACTTAAGACCACAGAAAATAATATGACAAAGTTTTTGAGCCTCTCAGTTATGGTTACCCACATAAATCCAACATAAGTCCTGATTTTCTGTTAAATATTGTAATTTATTGTTAAGTTAAACCCACACTTGCTGTATCTGTGTGAAACAGATAAGATATAATGAAAGATTATAAAGGTTAGAAAAAACATAATCAAATGCAATGCCATATCTCCCTGCTTGGGGCTTAAACATCTTAGGTACATGTACGTGGGAAGAGAGCAAAAACCTGTAAGCACAGAACAAGAGAAATTTCAGCTTGAAGTCAACTATTTCTGTTAACTCTCAGTGAATTTTTGGTTGTTGATTTGTGCTATGGCTTTCCTTAGTTCTATAAAATATCTTGATATATCACTTGAGACATATGGCACTCTCTATCTCCGGAGTAGGTGAGATGCCATCTTGAAAAGTACTGCGACACCTCTGTTAAATAACATCCACTAGATGTGCAGACAACCATGCCGTGGACTCAGTCCAATCCTACTTGCTTGTTTGACTTTAACTGTTCCCTAGTTCAAAAGATTGTGATGCTCAGTATCATACAATAGACTTGATTGTCAGGAAGAGTGATACACAGTCAAGCTTTCTTAGAAGCTCTAGTTATCCAACAATTCTTTAATAAAACAAGGATTTATTCGTTGTTATCTAAGATTATGTTATTGTAATTAGTTATATAATTGGCACAACAACAAACAGTAAGAATTGTTCCTAGCTTTCTAATCATAAAACTTCAGAAATTATGCAAAGTCCTCTCTGTCAAGTTAAACTATTCCTGGAGAAATGTGAGCAAGTGTTTAGCCACTTCAGGTAGGAAACAGATGGCAGACCAGAGTACAGATATCATCAGCGTTCAACTTGATGAACCAATGAGTTGAATTGGGGTTATTTACAGGAATAAAGGTTGCTTACAGAAGCAGAAATGACTCAAAGAGAGCTGCATCACCAAAGGCTTCCCCAGCACCTGTGACAGCCCAAGACAGATGGAAACCCAGAGCTCGCTACACAATCTGTAGCAGCCCAATAGTTTGGAGATTGTCTATTCTAGGAGGATCAGTTGCTATGTGCCTCTTCCCTGTAGTTAAGCCAATCTTTGTGTCTTGTAAGCAGTTTAGCTAACCTCTGCTTTTGTTGGGCCACTTAGCCCATTTGGGTTTTTTGATCTTCTGTTTTGTTTGTTTTGGTTTTTGTTTGTTTGTGTGTCATGTATTTCATTGTCATTTTGCTTTGCTTTAAGGTTGCTTTAATGATCTCTGTTTCTTCCAGGTCCCTATGTCTGAGCCTTTCCAATCAGATCAGGGTGTTTGAATGTAAGGAATCCCTGTAAATGCTAAGGCTAGCAGAGGCAAGAAGTGTTAGCATCCTGTTTAAGCTCCATCCCACAGTTACCTGGCAACAGCCAGATAGGCCTGACTTACTATAAAAGAGGCTGCTTGCACCCTCCTTGCCCTCTTGCTCTCTTGCATTCCTATTCCTGCTCTGTCCCTTTGCCCTTTCCCCATTCCCTTCCTTCCTCTCTCTCCATATGCTCATGTCCGGTCTCTTCTCTCTTCTCTTCTCTTCTCTTCTCTTCTCTTCTCTTCTCTTCTCTTCTCTTCTCTTCTCTTCTCTTCTCTTCTCTTCTCTTCTCTTCTCTTCTCTCCTCTCCTCTCCTCTCCTCTCCTCTCCTCTCCTCTCCTCTCCTCTGCTCCCCTCCCCTCCCCTCCCCTCCTCCTCCTCCTCCTCCTCCTCCTCCTCCTCCTCCTCTTCTTCCTTCTCTCTCTCTCTCTCTCTCTCTCTCTCTCTCTCTCTCTCTTTCTGTCTTTTTCTGCCTCTACTATCCTCTTAACTCCCCTCCCCATGCCCTGAATAAACTATTCTATGTTGTGTGTGGCTGGTCCCTTGGGGGAAGGGATGCCTTAGCATGGGCCTGCTGAGACACCCCCTTCCCCCATACCTGACTACACCTCCATAGAAGATATCTCCCTTCTCTTTATCTTTTTATAAACACATCAAGAAATACTTGTGGTTCACCATGACTTGGTTAGATGGGTTGGTTCAAAGTCCTAGAGCCTGACCATGAGCAGTTTATTTGAGTCATATATAAATAAAGCACAATTGTGGGGAAACTTTGCTGATGTTAATTAACTCAATCCTGTGTGCAAAACTAAGCCATTTTTACATTGAAATTCTTTACAAAATACATATGGCCTCTTTCATAAATACGGTCTGTGGGTTCAGAAACAATGCTCTAGATAAGAGTCTAGAGATAATGGCTGAGGCAATCTGCAGGACAGTAGATTGCCATGGCTCTACAGATGTCACAGAAGTTACAAAGGCTATTGCAATGTACAAGTGACTTCTTCAGTAAGGATGCAATTTGATAACAGTGAAACAATCCTAAAGATCTAAGGAGGGAGAATATGGTATAAACAAACATAATAGTCTCAAGGATATGGGTTAGGCCTCGAGATATATATATCTCAAAGATCACCAGGTTATAAAGTACATCTTTTCTTAGCTTTCCAGAAGGAAACAAGAAGAATATATCCTTTCCTTCCTTTGAAGAGACAAGCCAGCATTTTTATCCTTCCTGGGTTCTCTAGCACTTATCTGTGACCACAAGGGTCTAGTGCCTTCTGCATCTAGAGCCTTCTTTTCACTTTTGCTTCCCTGGGAGTAATTCTTATCAGTCTTTGCTGCTTATATGATATTGAACATAGTAAGTCTCAGATACATCCTGAAGCTATTTTAAGTCATTTACTTCCTGTCTTAATGAGCTTCTCCACAGGATGGAATACTTTAGTCTCAGAGGAGACAGCCTCCCAATGCTACCTTTGATCATTGTGAGCCTCTCTACATTTTTTGCCTCATCTTCTCAAGCTGCCTTTGAGTCAGCTCTACGCCATCAGCTCCAGACTCAGCCACATTCACAGCAGCTGGCATCATCTGTGGCTGGCCCAGGATACCCTGGAGAGCTTTCAATCACTATAGAGACACTGTTGATCAATATTTTTGCCCAGCTGTTTCTTTTATCATTGTCACTTCCTACACAAATTATCCATTTCTTTTTATTCTAAGCAATTCATTTCATACCCAAGTTTGTTCCCAGCAGTTCTGGCTCTACTTCAAGAATTCTTGTACCTATTTCTCTTGTGATTGCTCCTGTTTGGTTTTACTTCATTAGCATATTCTAATTAAACAATTAATTTCACTGTAGTATTTTCAAATACACATATAATGCACTGCAAATCAAATCTATTCAGTTTTAATAATTCTCTTGTTTCCCCTTCCAGATCACCTTGGTCACTTTGCTCTTTAGAAACCACGTCCCTACTATTTTCATGTCTTATTATTTAAATCTAGATTAATCTCATGAAGAAAATATGGAGTATTTTCTTTATATATCTGGTTCATCTTGCTTAACCTGAATATTCCCAGTTCATTGTTCGTTCTTCAAATATGGTAATATCATGTGCTGTGGATAGTTTTATGTCAAATTGACATAATCTAGAGTCAGTTGGAGAGAGGGACTCTCAATTGAGAAAATCTCTCCATAACATTGGCTTGTAGGAAAATGTGTAGTTCATTTTATTAATTACTGATTGATGTTTCATTATCTTGCCCATTGTGGATGGTGCTTTATACTGGCCTAAAGTTCTCAGTGCTATAAGAAAGTAGGCTGAGCAAGCCATGAGAAAACAAGACAGTAAGTTTCTTCCTTCCAGGGCATCTGTCTTAGTTACTGCTTTCAAGTTTCCTCGTGTTTGAGTTCCTTCTCCGAGTTTCCTCAGCAATGGTATGTGATCTGACAGCTGCAAACTGGAATAAACCCTTTCCTCTCCAAGTTGTCTATCATTATGGTATCTTATTACTGCAATAGAAATCCTAACTAAGACATCATTTTTCCTTACAGTTAAACAAAACACCATTATGTATATATAATACATTAAAGCTGTTTCATTGAAGATAGACAAGGAGATTTGTTCTATATCATGACTTACTACAGCAAATGTCTTAAATCAAGTTGTTCTCTACTATCTCTTTTGATTTTAAACATTTTGCTTTCAGTTAAACTTTAGCACAACACTTCCTCCGAGTGCTTCTCTCATTATGATCCTAATTTTTTTTTTTTTTGATTTTTCGAGACAGGGTTTCTCTGTATAGCCCGGGCTGTCCTGGAACTCACTCTGTAGACCAGGCTGGCCTCGAACTCAGAAATCCACCTGCCTCTTCCTCCCAAGTGCTGGGATTAAAGGCGTGTGCCACCACCGCCCAATGATCCTAATTTTTATTATTTTTTATTTTAAGATTATAATATTACATAATTTCCCACTTCCTTTCAAACTTTCAAACTTTCCAATATGCGTAACCCTCCTTGCTCTTGTTCCCCTGCAGATTTATAGCCACTGTTTTTCATTAATTTTCCCAAATGCATACACACACACAGACACACACAGACACACACAGACACACACAGACACACAGACACACACACACACTTATTTACAATCCAATACTTCTTAACATTTAGAAAATGTGGCTGTTTATTTCTACCAGGCTTTTTCAAAACTTTTGCATACATTATCAGTTGAATGGTTGAATAAACAATGTTCACATTCTCTGGTCTGGAAAAGTCACTAATTTTAATGGTAAAGAACAGTGGTCAAACAATAAAATCTCATGCCCTTATGAATTTTCTATCCTATGCTTAGAAACTGCCAATAAAACATGCAAAAGTATTGATTTCAGATGGTGACAAGACGTTTGAAGAAAAATAAAGCATATATGCTCTCAGTATGATATAGGCTAGACTCATCCGAGAAGAGGGAACCACAAGGAGAAAGTACCTCCACCAGATTGTCCTCTCGACAAGTCTGTGGAATAATTTCTTGATAAATTATTGAAGAGAAAAAGCCTAGCTCACATTGGGTGGTGCTACTCTGGGAAAGTGCTCCAAGTCTTTCTTAAGAAGCAAGATGACTGAAACATGGAGAACAAGCCAGTAAGCAACATTCTTCCCTGGCCCTTACTGCAATTCTTACCTTCAATGTCATGCCTTGAGTCCCTGCCTTGATGTTACAATAGATGAAATAAACCCTCCTTTTATCAAGTTTCTTTTGGTCTGTGCTTTAACCATGGCAACAGAAACCAAGGTAGGACAACTAGAAAGATGTTTGAACTGTGTAAAATAGATAGAAAACTTTAAATTAAATGATAACAATCAAGCTAGATTTGATTAAGCTTCAAGTAATATCACACAAACTCATACACACAAAGAAAAGGAAGAAGGAGGAAGAGGAGGAGGAGGAAGAGGAGGAGGAGGAAGAAGAGGAGGAGGAAGAGGAGGAGGAGGAGGAGCCAAAAGACAGGGGAAGAAGGAAGACTCATCTTTCAGGTATGGCACAGCCCTATCCTGGCAGTAATACTCTCACAGAAGCTATAATTACTTGCATTGGATTGTATAAGACTGGGCTTGTCAAAACTCAGTCATGAGTGGAGGAGGTGTTTAAAGGGCCTTTTCCTTAGTGCTAAATTTTTGGTTAATGATGGATACTCAGAGAGAGACATTAATCATCTTTTAGATCTATACTTACTGATGGGTTCATCAGGCTCCCATACATCATTCTAAACTCAAAGCCATATAAATAGCACTGTTAAAACACAGTAGATCAAAAAACAAACAAGAAGACATGGGTGCTTGAGATGGACTTGTAGGGAGGAGGCACAGTTGTCAGGGGTAGAGAGGGAATTGTAAGGATGGGGGGGGATTTATAAGGGTGGAAAGAAGATCATAGAAATTTGATAGAAAAGTAATTAGAATATTTTATATACATGTATAAAATTTTCAACACAACAAATTTAATTAATAAAATAAGCTTATAAAGTTACATAGTATACATAAAAATAAAACTACTTTAAATTTACAGCTCGATTTTATAAGTTTTGACAAATACAATAGGATACACAGGATTTGTTGGAAAGCCAGACTAGTAGAAGTGGTGAATACAAATGATTTTGCTGTTATTTCAGATTTAGGGGAATTTGGAGATCTTGGACTTCCCATCAATATTAAATCAGTTTGCCAGTTCTAAAATGCTAGCCAGGATTTTGAGTGCAGTAAGAATGAATATGTGTGTGTGTGTGTGTGTGTGTGTGTGTATGAATCAAGATTATTTTATAATTATTGAATATTCCAATTCCTAAGATGATTATAAATGTCTCTATGAATTAAAAAATGTATTATACGTACTTGTTAAAATCTCTTTTAATTTCTTTCATTTGTGTTCTTTAGTTCCAATGTATGGGTCTCACATATATGTTGCTAAAACAATCCTAGAATTTTTATATATTTTGAGATATATTAAGTCTTATTTTAGAAACATTTTCCACTCATCTCTGGTAGTTCATATAAAGAATACAATGCTATGTAAAATATGAACTATTACTAAATTCTTTTCATAATTTTTTTAGATTTTAATGAATTGATTAGGAATTTTTCTGTGTGCAATCATATCATCTATAGATAACTAAATTTTCATGTCTTTCTTTGCTTTTTACTCTCTACATCATACACAGACTGTGGGCAAACAGTCCCTTGTCTTACCATTAGATGGGCCATTCACTACAGTTTTAATAGAAATGATTAATGTTATCTATCATTCTTACCTGTTTTCCATCGAGAGTACTGTATTTTTATTTTATCTTCAACAGATCAAGAAAATTCCTTACTACTCCTACTTAACGAAGAAAATGTTGTGTCATGAAATATTAAACTATATTAAAGGAGTTTACTTTTCTTATGTTTTAAATGCATCTTTAGTTATTCTTCTCTCATACATTTCAACTCAACAGTGGTTTGCCCCCCTCCTCTCCTCATCCTTCTCCCACATCCCCTTGCCCCCAGACTCATTCCCCCATTTCCTTTCAGAAAAGGGCAGGCCTCTCACCGAATTCAATTATATTGATTGATTTTTAAATGTGAATCTAACCTTGCATTGTATGTATAAATTGGATGTAGTATGGTATCCTATGCAAACACTGACAATTTGATTTGCCCAGTTTTACAATTTTCTTTTATATTCATGTTTCTACAGAATGTTAGTGTTAGTATTTCCCTCCTAATATTCTTGCTATGACTAATGTAAAACTGGAGAAGGAATTTGAAATAACTATTTTGAATGATCACCTTATAAGGTTTTTTAAACATAATGTCAATAAAATAAAATTTTAATCCCCCCAGATTTGGGGTTGAAGCACCTTCTTCCCCCTTTAAGAGAGACCACAAATAGAATATTTGTACCTGGCTGAGGTAAAGAGAGGCAAAATGTCAATGGGCATGAGTCTCTAAGAAAGAAGTAAGTGTATTGGCAAAGAATCCTACAACTCTATTCAGGAGCAAGATTAAGTCTGCTGTCAACTCTGACACTATCTAAGATGTGGGGACTAGTGGAAGTTTATCAACCGCTCTCTACACCCTTTCATGATTCCTGGAGCTCCCATTTACATCAGGGGTTTCCTTCGTCCTGAAAGGGTCAGAAGATTGACCCCCAATCACATCCTGTTTTAGCATGTAGATGGTGAAGCAATTTAGGCATGGATTGGTACTTTTCCACTTGTAATTTCAGTGAGGATTGCTGGCAGAAGGTAAGCAATATGTAGTCTCCACCTGAGGTGTAGCAACATATGGCAATTAAAGTGAGCTACTTCCAGTCATCCAGGCAAGAACCTGATCAAAGTGTCAAGTGATTTATTTCTAGTATCAACTACAATTCCCTGCACCAGATACTATGATTTGTTTAGGGGGAAAAATTAAAGAGGGTATCTTCTAAACTTAGCCACATATTAGTCACAAATAATGGAGGGAATGTGAGTAGTATAATTGCTCTCCAACAGGTAAACACATTCGGCAGCTTCTCCGCATTCATCCCTATTATAAATAATTGTTCCAATTACTGTTATCCAAACGCTGTGAGAAGAGTCTGGTAAAGAAACAGTTTAAAGCAATGTGAGCAAGATTACTTTTTATGTTCAGTGAGATAAATCTGAGTCAAGCAGGGAAGGGGCAAGCAATAGAGATGCAGATGGCAAATGAACTTGAAAATTACCCGACCAAATTAAGCCAACCAGAAAGCAAGGATAAGTCAGTCTTATTATCTTCACTGTCATCAATACTTTGGATTGAGCACCCATGAACAATCACCCAGGCTCATGAGTTAACGTGTTTTGGGACAAATGCCAAGGTGAAGTAGTCCATTTATTATTTGTTGTAGGAAAGTACCAATTATGTGGAAATGTGTGCCTGCAATACTGACATTGTATATATCATATACATACACACACACACACACACACACATATATACACATATATATACATATATGTGTATATATGTATGTGTATATATATGTATATGTGTGTGTGTGTGTGTTTGTATAATCAGTTTTAATTTAATTGTGGAAACTTACTATCACTTAAAACTTTCTCTGACATGGCTGTCTTGAGTTCAAATGCTGACTTTTAGAAGTACCAATATTTTGTGCAATATTTGTACAATATCAGTATTTGATTCAGATTTATCTCACTGAATATAAAAAGTAATCTTTCTCACATTGCTTTAAACTGTTTCTTTACTAGACTCTTCTCACAGCATTTGGATAGCACTAATTGGAATGATTATAATCTTAGACTAGAGTCTAGACTAAGAGGAAGATCTGCTTCTAAAAGATGTTTGAGATGAAACCAATGCAATCATGTGGACCATTTAAATAATTTACATCCTTGGATTTGTTTGCCAGTGAAATCAGAAAGTAGACTATGTGATCAGCTTCTACAGTCCTCATGTTTGAGCCAGACAGACTGCATGATTCCACTTAGAGATTGTAAGAACTTAGAAAACAGTGTCTATAGGGCACATACTTATTGTCTGTTGTGCAACATTCAATGATTAGTAGGTAAAATGAGTGATGAAGAAGTTGTAAGAATCCAAACACTATTACTACACTAGAGCACAGGATTGTGAAATTTTTCTGTATAGGGTCAGGTAATAGATGTCTTATTTTTCATAGAAGTACATTTTCTCATAGATATTTGATGTCATTCTTCTAGCTAGGAAATAGACAATTGGATGTGATTTCACACACACACACACACACACACACACACACACACACTAATAAAATTATTCTTAAATACAGATTCAGGGTCTGATTTGTTTTCCAGTCATCAACTGTTGCATGGAATAGAGAATTAGAATTTGAGAAGAATGCTTTGAAGAAGGCATGTTCTTTTTGGTCTCTGTCAGCTGTTTCTGCCTGGTCTGGTCTATTTTATCACTGTAAAGAAAGCGAAAACAAGAATATGATTCTTAATGATTTTGCAGAACTATCAATCAGATAAATAAAACGAATTCTGGTTATGCTGGATAAGGCTCAAAACATTGTAAGACTATGCTGCCAACTGGTAAGTTTCACTCAAATCATGATTATATAATTATACAAGATAAGATTATACACAAACACCTGAAGCCTCTCATACTTTTTGCCCACCAGTGAGCAAGTGATTTTTATTCTAATAAATAGGAATATATTTTTATTTCCTTGTGAAAGCACTGGGGTGTTGCTTTCATGCCTATGTAATTACTAAGAGCATATTGCATCTCTCTTCTGAAAATGTCACAATTTGGACATATCTAATATGACCACCCAATAGACTCAAGTCTACATATTGCTTCTTCTCTTTGGAAGTTGTGAAAAATAGCTGGTGGCACGTGCCTTTAATTCTAGTATACCACTTGGGAGGCAGAGACGGATGAATTTCCAAGTTCGAGGCTAGCTTGTTCTGGGTGAGCTCCAGTACAGCTAGGGCTACATAGAGAAATCATGTTTCACAAAGCAAACAACGAAACAAAGAAACAACAACAACAACAACAAAAAAAAAACAGAGCAAAAAGCAAAAATTCTACCCATAGGGTATAAAAGATACATCCTGGTAACTATTCCTATCTATGACCCCTTCTGTTTTATCTAACGTGTATTGGACACCTAATACTAAAACATGCCATATGCTAAAAAACACACTGAGGATAAAGTGTTCTTAAGAAGTTTTCAATTTAACTTTGGAGATGGAGCAACTGTGAAAGTTTATATGAATTCATTCTCCTATTTTGATGTTGTATGTTTTTCTCCATATCTGGGAATTGAACCTACAGCCTCAAACATATTAGAAAAGCTCTATATCATTGAGAAAACTACTGCTTCTTCCAAATGATTTGTAAATTCCATAGACACAAGTTCCATTTTTCATATCTACGACCCGAAGTGGGCAATGATAGGGTACACATTTTCTATCTCTACAGCCAGCACCTGGTCAAGCCTCCTTTGTACCAACTGACCCCAGAACAAATGCAGGGAAAAGAACAATTCAGCACTAGTCAGATGCTTCATTAACTGTTAATTTTGTGTTCAGTTTGCATGGAGAAGGAAATATGAAGGGAACTATGTTATATTGCCCAGTTTTATATGACTTGATTAAGTAACTACCAACTCTTCACTTCATATTCTACACTTTGTGTTTAATGAAATTTTACAGTACACCAAGCTGCAAATTAAACTTCTTACATGATATAAATATTGTGAACATTTAATCTTCACAATTGCCCTGTGAGGTAGAGCTATTATTGTATCTATATTATGGGTATTAAAACTAAAGCTCAAAGAACTTAGGAAACTTATATAGATTAATATAGCTAGTCAGTTGCAGAGACAGAATTCCACTGTGCATCTAAATCCTTTTAAGACTAGAAACAGTCCGACCAATTTTAGATGTAATATAACTTAGATATAAAACTCCATTATGAGTTACACTTAGCTTTCTCACCACTACTGTTATCACTGCAATACATATTTCCATGCTAAAAATATGTGTTGTTTAGCTAAAATTTAAATTTATTGTGGACTAAGCTGTACTTTTATTTGATAAGCCTGTTAACACAATCTTTTAATCATTCTATATGGTGCACTTGCACCACGGGGAGAATGTCTGTGAACCTGAATTCTGTATCTCATCCACAATTTCATGGTCATGAGTATATGGGGCCAAAGAAAGCATTCCTAGTGAAACTCTGATTAAATCAAACAAGAGATTGCCTTTCAAGCAGGCCTCATAATGTAGATTATTTCATCTCAACCAGGAACTGTAAACATCAAAGTATCACCTGTGCTACCAACATTATGGCAAGCATTATTTTCCATTGGTAAAATTGTCTGAGTCTAATCACTCTAATGGTTTGTTTTCTTTTACTTTTGTAGTGATGACACGCGTCAAAGTTCAGCTATAGTAGCAAGCTACTTGTCACCTATTGTGACAGCACTAAGCGAGCAAGGTGAACACCAGCCAGTAGCATGAGGAAGCATAGACCAAGACAATCCACATTCAAACATGATGCTATATTCTTCCAAAGAAAAAGAGCTGTTGTGTCTAAAACTCATTTCATACAGGATTTTTACAAAGTTCACAGTTTATAAGCTTCTAATTACAATTTTTTAAGAATATCTAAAATTATCCTTTTCCACATTTTAAACAAGATTCATTTAAATTAATCTTTAAACAGCTTTCCACATCTTTGTAACTAAAATATTTGCTCCTAAGTAGAAATGTGACTCAAATGAGAACCAAGAAAATGTGAAGAGGGAGTGGTTTCCTTTTCATATAGTCCCAAATTTCAATTAGTTATCTTTACAATTATCTTTATATTTATTAAGGTACATTATTTGTACCAAGCAATAAGAGTTCACTGTGTTATTTCTATAATGGACATGCCACTCCTTAGTCATGGTCACCTCATCCATGGACCTATGTCTGCTTGTGTATCCCTCCCTGTTCTGTTTCCCTTATGTTTCCCTTGCTCTCCCTCTTCTGCCCATACTCTATTTTTGTCTTTATATATGAGAGAAAATGTGAAACTTTTATACTTGAATGTGGTATACCTTGATTACTAAATTAAAGTGTCCTCAAGTTAGATTCCAAGGAATGTTCAGTAGAATTGCTAGTTAACAAATAACTAGAAGTGGATAGTCACAAAAAGAAAATAGTCAAGTTGGGGAAAATAGTATAAAAATCATTCTGCAGAAGGTGAAAATTGACACAAGTGATAAAGAAAGATGTAGATGGGGAGGGAAGGAACGATTCTACAATGAGCAAAAATTAAGAGTGAATTCTTGCTTAAAGGATAATGAAAAGATGAGAATGGCTGAGAATGAGGAAAGTCTGGACACAAACTCAGACTGTAGATCAGTGTGTCAAATACACGCACCCAGTCTTGTTGGGATGATGGGTAAAATACGTTACTTTCTTGGAAACTCAAAACTTATCCATGCTAGTAAGTTTTCTTTAATGAAAAATAGAAACTGCCTATAAACAGATCTTGCTAAAAATGAAACCAAAAATAAAAAATTCCCCATTTAAAACAATAAGATAAACAATGTATTAAGCTCAATTTTACTGTTGCACTTTCAGTAATTGAATTAACTCACTTACCAACTCAGAAACATAAAGCTTTAATAAAATAGATGTCTTTTTCACTCTGTCAAACCCATGCATTATGACCTTTAACACTGCGTTCTTAATGCAGGAAGGAGACAAAGTATAAAGAGGGATGAAATTACATAAGAGGTAATCTCTTAGTGATATTTTTCTAACTAAAGTGTACTCTTAACTGAATCTGTCACATGTTAATATTACAAAACTCATAAATCATTCAAATATCTGATATTATAACATCCATAAATCACTAAGATAATATAAACCCACTAACACATAGGCTTTCATTATATTTTGAAATTACCATACTAGCTATGTATCCCTCAGAAAGTGAAATGACATCTCTGTGATTTGGGCTCTTAATTTGCAATATACGTGCAGTGACTACTATCTGAAAGGCCTGTATCAGGATAGAGACATCATATGGTAAATTTCCAGCATGACTGTCATTTAGGTACTGGCAGTAAGCCAAAGTCCAGTGTAATTTGGATGGCATAATTTAATTCTCATTAAAAACAAAACAAAGCTTTTCTCTCCCTACAAATAAGTTAACTAAGAGACAGCAGCATATCAACAAACCTAATATTGTGATTTTTTCCTTTCTTAATATGTTTTTAATTGAAAAACTAATGCCATTTTCCTCCTTCCAGCTCCAAAAAGCATCCTAATCTTGAATGTTTCCAAATTCCCTTGCACTCTCAAGTTGATGTTGCATCTTTTATCATTTGTAACACATGTATTATATATGTATAACTACAACCTACTAAGCCTGCTTGTGTTGTTTGTTTATATATAGTTTCAAGGCTGACTACTCTGCATTGGCAGCTAACAAGGTGTTCATCTCTATGAGAGGCTATTTTTCCCTCCCTCGACAGTCATTACTTGCCACTAGTTCTTTGTTCTTGGATGAAATGATTTCCTTTCCAGGGTAACATGTACATTGATATAGCCATTGCTCCAGACTTGGTTATGCAGCCATTTCTAAGAGAGCTTTTTTGAAACAGTCTTTCTGTTACTCTGCCTCGCACAGTCTTTCTCCTCCATCTCTTATTACGGAGAAGCATAACTGCAGGAGTGGTCAACAATTTTATTATTTTGGTAGTAATATAGTCTACTCTGCCCAGCCCTTCAAAGGGAGGTTTCACATGTCTGGTACTATGGTTTTTGATAACCTATGGTTCTTATGGAAAATATTATCATCCCAATCAGTTTAGCAGTTTATCTTTCTATATATATATATATATATATATATATATATATATATATATATACACACACACACACACACACACACACACACATATATATATATATGTACAGACACATATGTATATATGTAAAGACATATATACATATATGTAAAGACACTGTGTTGTACAAGGAAATGACTGAGAGCTATGGACCCAGGTCTGAGGGCAACTGGAAGAGACTGTCCCCTAGGCATTTAGGGTAAAGGGTCTTAAGCTCCACCTCCATAGTGACATACTTCCTCCAACAAGGCCACACCTCCTAATAGTACCAGTCCCTTGGCCAAGCATATTCAAATCACCACAGACATAGACATAACCTTTTAGTTCCATGAGGTGCCATTTGTTAATTTTTAGATACAGATCCTTTGATTTGGAATTGGAATTTATTTTCAGAAACACCTACCCTATAGCTATATCTGTAGTATACTGTGTTTCTATTTTTGTCTTGCCTATTTCTTATTCTGTGTGCTTTTTTAGCCATATGGGTGTTTTACTTAGGGTTCTTCAGGGGAATATAATATACATACTATGAGTTTCAAGTTGGGCATGTTATTGGGTGGCCATTCCCTCAGTCTCTTCTCCACCTTTGTTCCTGAATTTCTTTTAGACAGAACAAATTTTGAGTCAAAAGTTTTGTGGGTGAGTTGGTGTTCTTATTCCTCCACTGGGGATCCTGTCTCACTACAGGAGATGGCTACTATAGGTTCCATATCCCTTCTGTTAGAACTCTACGCTAAAGTCACCCACAAAAGTTTCCTGAAGCCTTCTCCTTCCCATGTCTCTGGCATATCCTAGAGATAAATCCCAGCTCCACACCCTGGCCTGCCATTTCCATTCATTTCCTTGGCTTTCTGGTCCTCTCCTATCTCTCCCCACACCTGATCCTGAACTCCCCTTTCCCAACACCCCTCCTCATCTCTCCCATCCAGTTTTCTCCAGCCATCTGCCTCCTATGACTATTTATTCCCCCTTTTAAGTGATATTCAAGCATCCTTACTTGAGCCTTCCTTCTGTTTAGCTTCTTTAGGTCTATAGATTGTAGCACAGGCATCTTGTACTTTATCACTAATATGCACTTATAAGTGAATACATTCCGTGCATATACTTTTGAGTATGGGTTTATGGGTTACCTCACTTACGATGATATTTTAGTTCCATTTGCCTGAAAATTTCATGATGTCATTGTTTTTAAGAGCTAAGTAGAATTCCACTGTGTAAATGAACCACCATTTTTTTTTGTATTTATTCTTTCATTGAGTAGCATCTGGGTTGTTTCTAGCTTCTGGCTGTTATAAATAAAGCTGCTATGAACATAGAGGTTCATGTGTCCTTGTGGTATGCTGGAGCTTCTTTTTTTTTGGGGGGGGGGCATATCCCCAGGTGTGGTATAACTGTGTCTTCAAGTAGAAGTATCATCAGGTTTTTTTAATTGATTGATTTAGGTCCTGAGTTTGATTATTTTCTGCTATCTACTCCTCTTGGATGTATTTCCTTCTTTCTGTTGGTCAGCTTCTATGTGTGCTGTTAAATTGCTAGTATGAGATCTCTTCAATTTCTTTTTGAAGTTACTTAGTGCTATGAACTTTCCTCTTAGCATTGCTTTCATTGTGTCCCATAAGTTTGTGTATGTTGTACCTTTATTTTTACTGTATTTATTTATTTCCTGTTTAAAAAAAATTATCATCTTCATAAGGTAAGATTTGGAATCACTGTCTTGCTCTTTAGGTGTGATAGAATACAACAATTACTGTAGTGTGATCACTGGGTTCTGATGGGACCATATTGCTTTGGCTTTTGTTGATTATGTTTTTACAATTACTTTTATCCATCTGGTAGTCTCTGCTACTGGCTGGCCTGGTAGTCCTTGGTGTTAACAGGCCTCTGGGACTGCAGGTCGAGCTGATAATCTCTAATGGCAGCAGGCCTCTGGTTGTCCTGTTTGGCAGTTTATTTCCAGAGAAGCAGGCAGAGATAGTTGTCCTGGGTAGCAGCAGGCCTCCAGAGGGCAAGCAGGGCTGTGGCCTGAGGACTGGAGTGCAGATCCAGGATTGCTGGTAGAGATGTGGACCAGAAGATGTAACACAGACTTCACGGCTGTTGGATTTGATGAAGGCTCTGCAGGCAGGGGATTGGGGTATGGCTATGTCACCTGGTTATCCAGGTGGCAGCAGAATTCCAAGGAGCCAAACAGAACTGTGGCCTTGGGAGTGGCGAGTGGAAATCCTGGATTGTGTTCTTTGCTTAATTCTTCTAGACTGTCTTCTTATCTGCATTCTGACATTCTATATTTTGCTTGATTCATTTTGATTGTAAGGCTTTCTTTCATGTTTTTTTTTAAAATTGGGATATTGAGTTTTTCAATTTTTCCTTCATTTCAGAGTAAATTTTCCTTAGTATTTTTATCTCTATTGAATTTAGAATACGTAATTCTGAATTATCTCTGTTATTTTATTTAGATGTTTATTTGTATTTTCTTGGTCATCGCTCAAGCATTTTGGGTCATTTTCCTAGAGTTTAATGAAGTGTTCAAGTTCCCTTAATTATTTGATAAAGTTTATTATTGTTATTTTTAATTCTGTGTGCTGGGAATTATCTAGTTAGATTTCATTAGAGAACACTATTAAAGAACTAGTGGGTTTGATAGAGGAAATGCTGTTTTGGCCTTCCATAGTTTTTTGTTTGTTTGTTGGGTTTGACTTTGTTGTTTCTGTTGTTGTTGTTTTGATTTTTAATTTTCCCTTTCTATTGAAAATAGATTTTTTTCCCTCTAGAATAGGATGGTAGAATCTTATTCTGATTACAGTTTCCTATCCCTCTTCTCCTCCCACCTCCCACCCTCTTCCCATTCCATCCAGATCCACTCCCTTTCTGTCTTTTCTAGAAAATAACAGGCTTGTAAGAGATAACAACCAAACATAACAAAATAAAATATAATAAGGTAAAACCAAAACATTACATTGAAGTTGAACAAGGTAACCCAGCACAAGAAAATGAGCCCCAACTTGGCACAAGCCTTAGAGAGCCACTTATTCACACACTCAGGAGTCCCACAAAAATATTAAACCAAAAGCACTAAACTTGGTAGAGATATATGTAGGCCAACTGCTTGTTACTTGTGCTTTATGAGACCATATGAGCTTTGCTCACATGATTTAAAGGTCCTTGTTATCTTTCTCTCTCCTCTGGCTCTTACACTCTTTCCACCTTCTCTTTTGAGGTGTTCCTTGAGTGCTGATGAGAAAGATTTGATGAAGACATCCCATTTATAACTGTGTGCTCCGAGGTCTTGCTCGCTCCATGTTGTCTGGCTGTGAGTCTCTGTATCGTTTCCATCTGCTGCACGAGGAAGGTTCTCTGATTATGCCTGAGCAAGGCACTGATGAGAATAGCAGAATGTCGTTAGAAATCATTTTATCATTACTTATTTTTTATGAACTGTAGAATTTGGTTTCACCCTAGCTCTCTGGTCTATCTAGTCTCTGGTTTTGGGTCACTCAAGCAGCATCATTTATGGGTTCCTTCACCTGGAGTAGTCATTAAGTCAAATCAGAATTGATTGGTTACTCCAACAAGTTTTGTGCCAACATTGATTGCCCTAGAATAACTTGCAGGCAGGATATCATTGTAGATAAAAGATTTTGTGTCTACACTGGCATTTATGTCTCACTTTTGGTAGTCTGAAGAGTACCTTTCCACACCCAAAGCACTAGAACACAGAGATAAAGGTTCTATGTAGTCACAAGCTTGACTTTTGTAGGTACAGTGAGTTGTGTGGGTGCTGTCCTCAGCAATGGCATTTTTCTGTCAGTTTATGGAGAGCAACCTAGTTTCTTGACAACAACGTAGTCTGTTTGAGGATTTCCATGGCACCCCCTTTGCCAGCAACTCAATTGGATGTAACCCAGTCCTGGTGCTGGAAGCCTCATTTGGTGACAAGAGACAGCCAGTTGGGATTCAATTTTTCTGGTTATTTGAAGATTTTCATTAGGATTGTTATAAAATATTTTGGCAGTTTCCACTGCTATATAATTCTTACTATCTGTTAAATGTCCCTTAATTCTTTCTGCTCCCCATCCTCCCTCCCTCAACCCCATATCCCCTCCTATTACCAACCTGATCCTCCTGTTTCTGTCCCCCATGTACCAAGTCCACCCTTAAAATCTTTTCAGTTTAGCCCTCCCAGGAAGATACCTTAGCCCCTTCCTTTATACTTAACTTCTCTGATCTATGGATTATAGCTTTATTATTATTTATTTAATAGTTAATATACACATCTAAGAAAATTTATACATATCGTATTTATCTTTCTGGCTTGAGTTATCTCTCATTCAGGATAATTTTTTTTTGTTTCTATTCATTTGCCTGTACAATTCATGATGTCATTTTTAAAATGAATGATTAATATTCCATTATGTAAATGTACCACATTTAATTTATCCACCCTTGTATTCAATGGATACATCTTGTATTGAATGGAACACCTAGGTTGCTTCCACTTTGAGGCTACTAATAAAAGAGCAGTAATGCAGATGTTTTAGCAAGTATCTTTGTAACAGGATGAAGCATCCTTTGGTTATATGCCCAAGATTCGTATAGCTGGATCTTGAAATAGATCAATTTCCAATATTTTGAAGATCCATTATACTTATTTCTATTTATTTATTTATTTATTTATTTATTTATTTATGCATTTTGTATATTAGTCCTCTACAAGATGTGGAGTTGGTAAACATTTTTACCCAATTTGTAGGCTACCACTTTTTCCAAATGCCAGAGTGCTTTGCTTTATCGAAGCTTTTCAGTTTCATGAGGTTTCATTTATTAATTGCTGATCTTATTGCCTGTGCTTATGGTGTTCTGTTCAGAAAATCTTCTCTTGTGCTAGTGAGTTCAAGCTATTTCCTACTTGCTTTCTTATTAGGTTCAGTGTATCTGGTTTTATTTTCAGGTATTTGACCCATTTAGGCTTGAGTTTTGTACACAGTGATAAGTATTGATATATTTGCATTCTCCTACATTCAGACATCCAGTTTGACCAGAACCATTTGTTGAAGATGTTATCTTTATCCCGTGTGTATTTCTGACTTCATTATAAAAAATAACAACAACAAACAAAACAAAACAAAAAATAGGTGTTCGTAGCTGTTTGCTTTTATGTCTAAGTCTTTAGTTTTATTTCTTTGATCAACCTGTCTGTTATTTTTGCCAAAATCATACTAATTTTATTACTGTAGCTTTGTAGTATGCTTTGAAATTGGATGTGGTGATACCTCCAGCAGTTTTTATTTTTATAGATTGTATTAGCTGTATTGGCTTTTTTTGCTTGTTTATTTTTTGGTTTGCTTTTTTTCAAGATGATAATAATTATCTTTTCAAAATCTATGAAGAATTGTGTTGAGATTTTGATGGTGATTGCATTGAATCTAGAGTTTACTTTTTGTAGGGTGGCCATTTTTACTGTGTTAATCCTATCAGTCCATGAGCATGGGAGAGTTTTAGATCTTAATAGTATTTTCTTCAGTTTATTTATTGAAAGAATAGAAGTTTTATCAGATAATGTTTTCTCTTGCTTCATTAAAGTTGTTTCAAGATAATTTATATTATTTGAGGTTATTCTTAAAAGTGTTGTATTCCTGAATTTGTTCACAGAACATTTGTGATTTTTATGTAACTGAGTTACTGTTTATTGTGAGGTAATTGTGAATCAAACTACTTTGCTGTAGATATCCTTTGGTGGATTTTTTTAGGGTCACATGTGTATGCTATCGTATAATTTGCAAGTAAAATATTTTTGATGTCTTTCTTTACAGTTTATATTTTATTGATCTTCTTCTGTTTTTTATCACTCTAACTTAGCCATCAATTACTCTCTTAACTGGGTATGAAGAGAGTAGACAACCTTGTCTTGTTCTTAATTTCAGTAGAATTGCTTTTAATTTATTTCCGTTTAACTCGATCATGGTTATGGGCTTGCTAGAAATTGTCTTTATTATATTAAGTTTAGGTATGTTAGATTGTGTCAATTGCTTTCTCACGTACCATCTTTACCTTTTAGCTTGTTATATGGCAAATTACTTTTATTGATTTTCATATATTGAATAACCCTTGCATCTATGGCATGAAGCCTACTTGATCATGGTGGATAGTCTTTTGAATGTGTTCATGAATTCTGTTTCTGAGTGTTTTATTGGGTGTTTTCGCATTTATATTCATGGGGAAATTATTCTGTAATTCTCTTTATTTGTTCTATCTTTATCTGGTTTAGTTATCAGGATAACAGTGACCTCATATAATGAACTACATAAGGTCCCTTATGTTTCTGTTTTGTGTAATAATTTGAGAAATATTAGTGCCAACTCTTCTTTGAAAGTCTGACAAAATTCTACACTATCTGGGCCTGGGTTTTTTTTTGTGGGGGAGGTCTTCTAATAACTACATCTGTTTCACTGGGTATTATAGGTCTTTTTAAATTGATCGCCTCATATTGATTTCACTTTGATAAGTAACATGCATGAAGGAAATTATACATACCTTTTAGATTTTCCAATTTAGTAATGTATAGGTTTTTTTATTGTTGTTTTTGTTTTGTTTTTACCTTACATGATATGTTTTTTCCCTTTTTAAAAATATTTTCTTTATTTACATTTCAAATGTTATCCCCTTTCTCGGTCACCCTCCCCTGAATCCCCCTATCCCATCCCTCTTCTCCCTGCTTCTATGAGGGTGCTCTTTTACCCACCTACCCACTCCTTTCCCACCCTGGCATTCATCAATACTGGAGCATCGAGCATTCACAGGACCAAGGGCCTCTTCTCCCATTGTTGCCTGACAAGGCCATGTTCTTCTACTTGTGAGCTGAAGCCATGAGTCCCTCTATGTGTACTCTTTGTTTGGTGGTTTAGCCCCTGGGAGCTCTGGGGGACTGGTTGGTTGAGATTTTTGTTCTTCCTATGGGGTTGCAAAACCTTTCAGTTCCTTCAGCCTTTTCTCTAACTCCTCTGGATTTCTTCAATATCTATCGTTATATCCCCTTTTCATTTTGGTGATTTTCAAATACACTCCCTTCTTTATAGGTAAATTGGATAAAGGTTTGTAAAGAACATTTGATTTTCTTAATGAACCATCTCTCAACTCCACCCCACCATACCTCCCCCCTCCTTTGGGCCTCAACTCTCATGAAAGTTAGGTGTATCTTCTCTCACTGAGGCCGAATGAGGCAGTCCTTTGCAGTCTATGTGTAGGGGTCCTCGTACCAGCTAGTGTATGCTGCCAGGTTAGTGACTCAGTGTCTGAGAGATCTCTGGGGTCCAGGTTACTTGAGAATGCTGGTCTTCCTATGAGGTTGTCCTCCTCCACAACTTCTAGCCTTTCCCTAATTCAACCACAGGGGTCCCTGGCTTATGTTCATTGGTTTGGTATAAGTATCTCCATCTGACTCTTTCAGCTGCTTGTTGGACCTCCCAAAGATCATCCATGCTAGGCTCCTGTCTGTAAGCACACCATAGTATTAGTAATATTTATGAGGCTTTGGAGGCTAACCTTGAGATGGATCTCAATTTTGGCCAGTCACTGGACCTCCTTTCCCTCAGTCTCTTTTCCAGTTTTGTCCATGAAGTTTTTTTGGTCAGGAACAATTCTGGGTCAGAGTTTTGACTGTGGAATGGCAAACTCATCTCTACAAACTCCTTCTTGGCACTGTGGGGCAATTTCCATTTAGTGTTCTTTATATTTCTTTTGCCTTCATTGGCACCTCTTTCTTTCGGTTACAAATATTTCTTGTAAGATTTTGTTGAAAATATATCCTATGTCTTTGACGTGGGATTTTTCTCCTTCCTTTATTCTTATTATTCTTAGATTTTTGTCTTTTTAGAATATTCCACATTTTCTAGAGGTTTTATGTTAGGACTCTTCAGATTTAACAATTTGTCTTTTGGATTTAAAAATTTTTTGACCTAGGAATCAATTTCTTCTATTGTGTCTCCAATGCCTAAAATTATGTTTTCCATCTCCTGTAGTTTGCTCATGAACCTTGCCTCTATAGTTTCTGCTAAATTTCTAAGATTTTATTTCCATAATTACCTCTGTCTGCATATTCTCTATTCTTTCCATTTTCAGGTCTTTCATGATTTTATTCATTCACTTTCAGTGTCTGAGTGTATGTATGTATGTATGTATGTATGTATGTATGTATGTATGTATGTGTTTTCCTTGAATTCTTTAGTCTATTTATTAACTTTCTCATTAATTACCCCTATAATATTCCTATCAAGTATTTTAAGGTCTTTTACTTGTGTTTTAGCTATATCAGAATATTCCGGGCCTGGTGTGGTAGGGTTACTAGTCTCTAGTGGAGACATATTGTTCTTGCTGTTAATGATTGTGTTTTTATGCTGGTGTCAAGGCATCTGAGATTGGATATAGTTCTAGGTGCTGTTTTCTGGTCTTGTCTTTGCTGAGTATATATTTTATTCCTTGGTTTCTGTTTCTTCTTTGAATTTTCAGAGAATATGTTGGTCGTTTCTTGCGTGGTAGGTAATTATCTGTGAACCAGATAAGTATAGTCACATGGGGTTCCAGATAAAATGTGTTTCTGGAACTGAGTACTGACACTTAGGAGTATGTCTAGTCTACTGGTATGAAGGGGTTCAAAAGAAGGAGAAACATAGCGTTCAACCAGGATCTGTTTATTTTGTATCCTGGAAATGTGGTAGAGATTTAAGAGAGGTCACCCCAGAAGGTCTGCTATAGAGCTGGGGATAAGCCTAAGGATTGAATCTGTAGAACCAGAAGGAGAGAGGAAAGTCTACAGTCAGCCTAACTCGTTCCCTGAAGAAGTGTTCTGTTGGTTAGCAGTGGGTGCCTGCTAGATTTGGAGGATGGAATAACACAATGAGTGTGAGAGAGAAAGTTCTGTGAAACTCATAGGAGATGCTGAAGGGGACATCTTGCACAGGTGTTTTCTATGGCAGAATTAGGGATGGGACTGAGGGATTAGATATGGAGGAGAGGAGGAAGTGGTGAAGATCTTGTTTCCCTGGCCTGCTTAGCTGGTGCATTCCAAGGAAGTGCCTGCTAGTATAAAGTTTGAAGGAGAGATCTTCCTGAACCATTAGGGATGGATTCAGAAAGGGAGATAGAAGCAGGTGTTCTGCTATATAGCTGGGCATGAGACTGGATGGCTGGATCTTGAGGAGCAGAAGGAGAAGTGAAGATCTCTAGTCAGTCCATCTGCTTCTCTGCTAGGGCCAATCTTTGGGTTATCAGGTAGCAATAGTGTCTACTGTAGTTGGAGGCTAGCATAAAGCAATGTGTAGAGGGGGGGATGATAGGAGTGGAAGATCTGTGGAAGCCACAGGAGATGAAGGCAGGATGACAGAGAAGGCTGAACTGTAACAGATGTTCTGTTGCAGAGGTGGAGGTAAGACTAGGAGGCTGAGGCTGGAAGAACAAAGGAAGAGGTGAATATCTTGCCTTAGATTGAGTCAGTGCAGGAAATGCTCAACCTGAACAAGGCCAGGTAAGGCTGGTAAATGAGTTGCTAAGTTCGACCTGGGAACGTTACTTCCTTAACCACAGGTCTAGAATTAGGTCAGGTAAAGGAAAATTTTACATGGAAAGGAATCATAACTACAAGTAGGTTTAGGACTAGGATTGAGGATTTGCATATGGTATTAGGTTTGTGAAAGAGTGATGCAACGGCAGAGGAAACATATCAAGGAAAGTTGGCTAGTACATAGAGTTCTCTGGCCTTGAGTTGGGAACTAGGCTTGTGGGTTCTCAGATAGTGGGCTGTTTTGGAAAAGTGTTGAAAGGTAAGAAGTGACCTACCCAGGAAAGATGGCTTGCACACAGGAAGGATTCATGGCCATAAAGCTGGAACTAAATTTGTAGGGTTTCTTTTTTAATCCATTCATTACATCTTTATTTATTCTATTATTGTTGGCATTGAAAGTGAATAAACCTGCCCTATTGTTATATCTAAGGAACCAGGGAATACTTTACCTTGAAATGAAGTTGCTGTTCCTCATGGTGCTTGTCTAAACAGCAGAGGATATAGACTCCTGTTTCAAAATTACAGATGGGTGAGAAGAAGTGAACTAGCATGTAATTTGTTAACCCACAAATATATTATGGGGAAAATGGTATCCTCATTTGCTGATTGATTGTTTTAATGGTTCTTTAACTTCAGTATCTCTAATAGTTACCTGGGAATTTTTTTAATATGGAGAGCACCATGCCTCATCATTAGAAATTCTGTGCTAAGAAATGACAGAGAAGTCTCATATGAATAATGTGGTCTAGAGCTCAGGAACAGTCTAGACTGTTGTTTCAGGGTGTTGAACCTGAGGTCACAACCATGCTAGAAAAACAGTTCATGACTAACCTACATCCTCCAGCTCTGCCATTGTCTTTTTGAGACAGTCTCTCGGTATACTTCTCAGGCCCACTTTAGCTTCTGTTCCTCCTGCTTGAGCCACTCAATTAGTTGAGATTACAGGACTGTACCACCAGGCCCTGCCTTAGTAATCTGATGAGATGGGTTCCATAGGCCTCAGTTAAATTATGCATTCTGAAAGTGGAATGGGTGCTATCTAAAAACCAGGAATTGAAAATGGAACAATAGATGTTGTTGTGGAGACAAACAATTACTTGCACTACCACTGTGTAGGACTTGCTTCTTTTTGCCCCATATTTTTATTATTCAGCTTAGTAACTTCAAGAAATTGATAAAGCAGCATGTACTAGGTTTTATTGAGAACACCTACTCAAATTGCTTTCAGGGACTCAGAGATTCTTCCAAAGAAATAGTATCACTAACTGAACACTCCATAATGGTGAATGAAATCATAAACCCTCTACACTATAATCTTTAAAGAAACCTTCCATGACAGAAAATATTCCATTTTGCTTACATAAAATAGATGTTTCAAAAGG
Source organism: Grammomys surdaster (assembly GCF_004785775.1). Lineage (NCBI taxonomy): Eukaryota > Metazoa > Chordata > Mammalia > Rodentia > Muridae > Grammomys > Grammomys surdaster. Next base: position 3,205,504 of record NW_021604736.1, on the reverse strand, counting down.
TTAAATAACTTGTCCTGTGTTACCCTGTGAACAAATGGTAGAGTTCAGATTCCATATTTCACTGCCTGTCTTTTAACATATAAAATTGTGGGTAGTATAAAGCTATGATAATCAGGCTTTCCAAGAAAATAAAATGCCTAGGATAGTTTGTTAGACAGCACAGTCACTCCATTATTTGAGGTTGGTGTATTTATATCACATTAAATCTATTATCCAAATATCTGTGCTTGGCAAGTCCCTACTCATCCAAGATTATTCAAGTGTCCTAGATATTTGATGTACTCCATGAAAAAAAACTAGTATTTCCTTCCAGATCTCCTTATATGAAGCATTCTAGGTTACCATAGACTGCTAATTTGTGGTGAGTGTTTGCCATATCCAAACTTTGAAGAACACTGCCTTTAGATTTCCATGTTCTATGGATTGATGCTTCTTCTCCTCTTCCTCATGTACCATTACCAACTGGCACATGATTACATTCATCTCCAAGGATACACAGGTATACTGATGACTTGCAATCTAAACAAAGTAATGGCTAAAACAAGCAGATTTGAGATGGAGGTACTTGGCTTGCTGACGCTTTACATGCAGAATAACACATCAAATGTGACAGAGCTTAGTAGAACCATTTGGTGCTAAAATTTGCCAGTTTTGGGTTGCATTTGTTTTGAGAGGCAAGAACTCAATTTTTGTTCACCTGGTAATTGTATTTGGGTCAGCCAGCATATCTGAAGTCAAAGTCCACTAAGAGCAAACCTTAGTATGTATTAAAGTGTTTTAAGAGATGACAATAAAAATATTCACTTCGATGACAATCATTTATTTGTATACTTTTCTACATCATTTGTTATGCTACAAACCAACAGGAAGACATTATTTTTGCTTTCTCTTAATATCTGATGAAATAAAGGGTCATAGGGATCCAGAGTCTTTTCTCAGTGCTCACAAAGTTAGTGAGTTGGAAAACTGGGAGCAAATCCATATCTATTTGCCTTTACATTTTTAGTCATATATTAATTCATCTGCTCTACTTATTCTCAAGGGTCAGTATATTTCAGGACTACCTAGAAGACCTACTAGAAGACAGATTTCTGGGGCCATCTCATAGATTCAGTCAGCATAGAGAGTACCCTGATAATGTGCACTTAAAGAAGGAGCTAATGTTGCTTCTCTAAGTACCATGTTCTCTGATGAACACGTTCAACTCTAGTCACTTTAGAGATGTACTAAGTTCAAAAGTCATAGAAGGAAGGGAACTTGCTCAAGACTACAGTGTGGATGACTAGCCAGAAGAGAGCCAAAATGGAGGGTTTCTGGTGCACAAATGATAACTTAACTGTATCTCCATTTAGTATCCATGATAAAAAGACATAGTGTACCAATGGCATAATGACTAATAATTTCTCTGAAGGGCACTCACATTCTACAAGTTGGCAACCAATAGTACATTAAACTCAAATTAATCAAGCGTCTTTAGTCTTAAATTAATATGGTTGTGAGCTATGTATCCCTACTACACTGCTATATGATCACTGAAAATAACTAGTAATTTCCCTGATTGGACGCAAAGAATTCATAAGTTAGGCATTTCATTTGTGTAGATGTCTTTCTGAGGACATATCTCCAGGAATACAGTGTAACACATCTGAGACATTTGTGAATCAATATAAATTCCTGATACACTGTGAACCCTCAACCAACAGTGGCTTCAATGGTGCTTTAGTGACATCAGGACTGTGGTTTTAATCATTCCAGAGTTTTCTGATGTTTTCCCTATCTTACAGTCTCCCTTACTGATTACTGATTTCTTTTTCTCTTCTATTCTGATGAACAGTGCCAAATTCAATTATATTTTCCCTTAATGATGTTTCCATTTCACAGCCTCTGAAAAACAGGCCAGATGTTAAGCTTGTTTTTGTGGTGTTGCTATTGTTATTCTTTCAACAAATTCACACTGCAGCCATTGATCTTCTGTTTTCAAATAAGGAGCCCTAAATTACCGCAGACACTCTGTCTTACCTGCCTTTTAAATCTTTTCAAGCAGTCAGCCTTGATGGCATAATGGTCATTAGTCATTTGGGACATATTTTAACCCTGTGACAACAGTAAGACATTTTGCAAGCGGTCCCTTTGCTGTACAGACTTCTCCTGAGTTAGGAAGGTGTCAGAGGAATGGAGAAGAGGCTTTGTTGAATTCCTTTTTAGCATGAAATGGTTCTACTGAACTCTGTCACATTTGATGCTTCATTCTTCATGTAATGTGTCCCCAGACCCAAGATGCTGTGGCACCAAGTAGCCAAGCTACTTGTCTGCCTAAGCAGCCACATGCATGCATCATCACTTCCAACTTTGAGTAGTTAGCAGTGTTTTAGAGCATACAATAACAAAGAGGGACTACTGTCTTACAATTGCTATAGCTATGGTTTTCAACCCCAGTAGAAGGAAGATTTGTTGGGAGAGCATTTAAAGTAAAAATCCTGAGGCACAAATACTTTTCATAATGGTCTGCATTAGAATTTCCAAGGGTAATATGGCATGACTATGACGTGTCTATCTCAGCATCATAACTCAAACATTTCTTCCCACAGTAGTGGAACTATTTTGGGAAGGTCTGGAAAGTTTAGGAGGTGGGACCTAGCTTGAGGAAGCTGGATACTGGGAGTAGATCCTAATGGTTTAGCAGGTCAAGCTGTTTGTTCACTGCATTCTGTATGCCATGGTATGAAGAGCTGTGTCCTGCTACATCCTTCTGATGCCTTCATGGCCTAGGAAAAAACACTACCTAAAAATCTCTGTACCGTTCCCTCATTTCAACTAGTTTTATCTGGTATTTTGTCATAGTAATGGGAAAGTCAAACACAGGGGAGCCCCAGGTATCTGTGGTTCTGAAACCTTCAGTAGTTATTGGATTCCTCCCAAGAACCACTTCTGAGTAATTTGAAGGTTTGAATGTGTGTGTGTGTGTGGGGGGGAGGATATCATGTGTGTTTGTGTGTGTACATGCACGTGTCATGGGTATGCATATGCATGTGTGTGTGTATGCATATGTGTTTGTGTGTGCATATGTGTGTGTGTGTGTGTGTGTGTGTGTGTGTGTTTGGGGCATGGGATGGGGATTCAACAATGTCATAGATTTAATAATATCAAACTTGGTCTTCTAAGAAAGATGACCCTTTCTGCAGAGAGCAGCTAGTCTGTCTGACATCATTTGAGAAAAATGTCCACTATCATTAAATGAAAGACATGTGCTACAACTCAACCTCGAACAGTCTACCCATCCTGAGGAGAAGAAAGATATGTGCTACAACTCAACCTCGAATGGTCTACCCATCCTGAGAAGAAGCAAGATTGTAATCAAAGCATATAATAAGAATATCTGCCCTTCAGGCTTCAATCAGGAGCTTGCATTTGAAATCACCCATTTCCTTTATTTGTAATAAACACACAGCAATCTCAGTATGTATTGCCTGTGTCTCCCTGTCATCCCTTAAAAGGGTGCCTCAATGATTCTCCACTGTAGTTGCTCTCATTAAAGGGTGGCTGTCACTTAGGTATGCCATCCAGGGATCTCTGCATGCATTTTTATCTGTACTGTTCATCTTATAATAGAAATTTTATTGTATTAGACATATATACTCTAAATATTCTTAAAATCTAGCTTAAATCTTATAGGAAATGCATTAGAAGATAATCTGTTTAATTTTATTTCCATAGATTATAATTTTCCTATTTTTTCCTTAAAATCATTCTTTACAAATGATAATAATAGTAATTACAACATGAAAAGTTTTACATATATATTATAAAATTAAAACATGTATAATCACAAAGAATGGGCATATTACACTCCATGAAAGAAAATGGATTTTTTATTTTGGAGACCCATATTTTTTAACTGACTTTTTTTTTTCAAAAATTAATTGTCTTAGATAATTTCACATATGCATACAACATATATTCACCACTCTCAGATCCCATCTTTCTAATAAACTTATCCAGCCCTGCTCTTCTCACTATTGCCTCCCTCCTTCTCCTTTCTCCCCCCTCCCCTCTCTCCCCTCTCCCCTCTCCTCTCTCCCCTCTGTCCCCTGTCTCCCCTCTCCCCTGTCTCCCTCTCCCCTGTCTCCCCTCTCCCCTCTCCTCTCTCCCCTCTGTCCCCTGTCTCCCCTCTCCCCTGTCTCCCCTCTCCCCTGTCTCCCCTCTCCCCTGTCTCTCCTCTCCCCTCTCCCCTGTCTCCCCTCTCCCCTGTCTCCCCTCTCCCCTG
>NW_021604736.1:3189673-3200840 GCF_004785775.1 Grammomys surdaster | reverse complement strand
CTCCCCTCTCCTCTCTCCTCTCTCCTCTCTCCTCTCTCCCCTCGCCAATCTCCCCTCTGCCCTCTCCCCTCTCTCCCCTTTCTCCCCTCTCCCCTCTCCCCATTCTCCTCTCCGATCTACCCTCCCTCCCTCCCTTCTTCCCTCTGTCTCCTCCTCCTCCTCCTCCTCCTCCTCCTCCTCCTTCCTCTCTCTCTCTCTCTCTCTCTCTCTCTCTCTCTCTCATGAGTAATTCTTTTGTGACACACTGATGTTAACCAGGGCCTTCTGTGTTGGAGCCTGATGGGTGCAACATGCAACTAGACAGTGATTGTCCCTTCCTGAAATCTGTACATAGCTAATAGTTGAGATGTAAACCCTATGATCTACCAACCGCTTCTTCTTCCTTAACTGATTGTCTATGCTAGGGCCTGTCCTTCTTTATTTTTTATTGTCTATAGTGTATAATCTCAAAGTCTAGCAATACTATATTTTATGAAAGAACACATCCTGATCTTGATGACTTGCAATCATACTAACATCAGTGATGACTATAGTCTTGAAATTATGTATTCTCAGAAGGTTCTCATTTTCACTTGGGCCACAAGAAATGAACAGATAGCCACCATCACACATTAAGGTTTCATTTCAGAATGTTTGAGATTGAAACTTACTCTACTATAACTGAGTTCAGATGTTAAATGGCAATAGAAAGATATGTGTTTTTTGAGACATTCTACCTATAGTCTTGATTATATCATCTGTTCCTTGAAATGAAATGCCAGTCTTACTGACTGACATTTATAGTTTGTTTTCTTGATACATACAATTATAAGCAGAATAATCCTTGGCATCTTGTGAATCTAACATTTCTGTTCATGAGTTTCATGACTGTCAAGGAGTTTATGAATGTTGTACTTCATCATATGTTAATATAAATTTAAATCACATTTCAAGACCATACAAAATTATAAGTAAACTATATGCATTGCTATCTGGAAACACCCAAAATCTCCAGTCAACAAAACCCTGTTGTTGTTTGATCATCTTTTGGGTACTATCAAATGAATTTATTCTTGAGGTGGAGAAATGGCCTAGCAGTTAAGAATACAGGTTATTCGTCCAGAGGACCCAGGTTTTTCCCACAAGGTAGCTCACAGGCTTCTGTTACCCCAGTTCCAGGGAACTTGACACTTTCTGCTATTTGCCATTCTGTGTATATTTTTGTCCCCTTACTTATGAATGGCTTCTGAAATATTCACTATGAATTTCTAGTTGTCTTGTCTGATATGATACTGGAGGCTATTTCTATTTTTTATTTGCTAAAACTTGATTTGTGATTTGGAATGTAGCCTAATTTAGAGGAAGTTTTACAAGTTGAGACAAATTAGTATTGTTACCTTTGAATTCAATGTTTTTTATACTCTGTAAATTCCATTTGATAAATGCTATTGTTTAACTCTTAGGTTTCTTGTTCTTTGTTCATCTTCTGTCTACCTGTCCTGTCTAGAGATGAGAGTAGGTATTGACATCACCCATTACTATTGCATCAGTACCTGTGTGACCTTTTATGTCTATTAGGATATGTTTCACACAATTGGGAGAATCAAATTTTGATGTATATATATTTGTTGTATCTTGATGAATTATTTTCTTCACTAGTATAAAGTTGTCTTATTTATCTCTTCACACGAGTTTTGTTTTATAGTCACCTTTAATGCATATTAGAATAGTTACGTCAGGTTATTTTCAGATATTTTTCCATTCCTGATACACTGGCTTCCATTCTTTGACTCTCAGACTATGAAGAATGTCTTTACCAATGTTTCTTGGAAACAGTAGATAATTACATTTGTTTTCTTAATATAAGCTACCAGTCTGTATCTCTGTTGATAAATTGAGACCATTTACATTTAATGTCATTATTTGACAGATGTTTACTAAATACTGTGGTTTTATTGGTTAATTTTTACTTGGGTGGGTTATTGTTTTTTCTTCTCTATTTAAGGTTTACTGACTATTGTGTTGTGCATTGTGGATTCCTTCACAGTTCTCTGATGTTTATATAGTCCTTTCCTAAATTTTACTCATTCCTCGTCTCTTGATTTCATGATTGACACTATACATAGTCTTCTTTTAAATAGCTCTGGCCTTGGTGGTCATGATTTGTCTTATTTGTACTTGCTGCAAAATGTTCTCTTCCAGTATTACTTTTAAAGATTAAATTTCTGGGTATAGCAATCTTGTTTAGAAGTTCTTTACTTTGAGTGCTTGATAAATGTCATAACTTGTTTTCCTGACTTAATAGTGCTGATGACCACACTAGTGATATTCTGACATGTTTCCTTATGAAAGTGAACTAGTGTTCCCTTGCAGCTTAAAAAATTATTTTGCTTTCTAATTTTGACATATACAGCATAGAGTAGGTTTCTTTTTTCTCATCATGTCTACTAGGGATTCTAGATGCCTCTCTCCTCTGAAAGTCCATTTCTTTCTCTGTTTGGAGATTTTTCTGCTTTCTTGCTGCTTTTTCTTTCAGTAGATTTTCTTTGCCTGCATTGTTTATCTCAGCTTCTTTTCTAGACTTTGGATTTTCAGGTTTAGACTGTTTATCATATCCCAGAGTTCTTACATATTTCCCCCATTACTGATGTTGAATTGTTTATCTTCTCTCTCATCCTTGATTATTATTCTTTCCTGTAGTAGTGATTTCCACTGTGGTTCTTATTTGACTAAGTTTCTTTTTTTTTTTTTTTAGTTTCCAACACTTTTATTTGTTCTTTTAATTTAAAATCTTAGTTCCCTTGGTGAATTTTTCCTCCATTTTACTTATTTCTGATCCATTTTTTTCTCTAATTTTCTCATAGATTGTGCTGAACTGTTCTTCTACATTGCTTATGTTCACGCCAGGCCTTAGACAGAATGCATGTGCTTGTAACCACTTTCTGGTCATTGATCATGTTAACAAAATCATCATACATTTTTAACCATCTTGGTGTCTTTGACTTATATAGTTGCAGAGTTATTATGCTAAAGTGCCTTAGGATCTGCCTAAAACCACCATCTCTGTCTTCATTTCTTTTTTAAAGGGGCTCTATCAGAGCCCCATTCCCATTTTCTCTTAAATGTTCAATTTCTCTTTTTCTTTAAGTCACCATATAAATTATAGAATTTCATTATGTCATTTCATACAAATGTATCCTATTGTATTCCAATATGCACTACTCCCTAATTTCACATTTTGCAAAAAAATTTTAATTTGAGTTTTGTCTCTCACATCTGTAAATGTCACACCCATAAACTGATGTGTCTCTTAACCCTCTTTAGAGACACTTTTTGCAGTTGTAACATGAGGACCAACAATTGGCCAAGGTTCAGAGAAGAGACTCCAGAATGTTCAGCATTAAGTGGAGTATCTATAGTTGAACTCTTCCTCCTGAGGAATAGGAATCATCTCAAGAAACTGGACATACAGTATATAAGAAACAGCAGTGGAAAACAGATACAAGGGAATGGTTATAAATGCATGAAGAAGGCCTGTGCAGGCACAAGCTAGAACAAGTCAAAGCATAGTGAGGGGAGATGGGCCTAAAGTCTCATTTTAAGCTGAGGAGCTATTTGCAATTGGTAGCTGCTGGGAAAGGAAAAGTCAGTTTTCCTTAAAAGTGTAGGCTCTTATATTTTTATGTATGAGCCTAGCATTCAACAGATGCGGCTTCTCTGTTGTATATATTCACTTAGTTGTGGATATTAGCTGCTAAGTCAAGGATAACCAACCTACAATCCTTAGAACCACAGAGGTTAGCAATAGGACAATGGACTAGGGAATACAGATAGAGCTCATTAGAAAAAGAGAATATAATAGATGGTTATGGATGGATATGGGGGGGAAGTTGGGAAGAGGAGACAAGAGGAATATGAAGGAGGGAATACAGGGAGAGACAGCTAAAATTTAGGGTTCAATTGAAGGGTAGTATAGAAAGCTAATACACTAGATGCTTCCTAAATTATATACATATATGAAGGCAATCTAATGCAAATCTCCAAATAACAGGGGAGACAGAGTCCCAGTTAGTCATCTCTTGTCATCAAATGAAGTTAGCAGTACTGGGACAGGGTTACATCTTATTGAGTTGTTGATCAAAGGACTCCCATGAGAATCTCAAAACAACCCAGGCTGTTGATAAGACCAGGTTGCTCTCTATAAACTGCAAGCAAGTCCTCTTTGCTGAAGACAACACTTACACAACTCATTGATGATAGAGATATCAAGTTGGTGGCTACATAGAGCTTTCATCCTCACATGCTAGTGTCTTTGGTACTGATATGTACTTTGTACACTACCAAAGGAGGAACATTAACCTCAAACTATCCACAAATCCTATGATCTACAATGGTATCCTGCCTGAAAAATATGCTAAGGAAATTGTGGCACAAATCTTGTTGGAGTAACCAATCAATAACTGATTTGACTTTAGGTCCATTCAGAGAGGTGAGACCTGTATTTGACACTGCTTGGGTTATCAAGAACTAGAGGCTAGAAAGCCCAGGGACCTTGAATAAAACAAAATACTACTGTTTAAGAAAATGTAGCAATTAAATGGCTCCTAATGGTATTCTGCTATACTCATAAATCAGATTCTTTTACAGCAATCATCAGAGAAGCTTCCACCTACAGCAGATGGGACAAATACAGATGCCCACAGTCATCTATTATGCAGAAATTCAGAGAGCTTGAAACACTCAGACCTAAATGGAATATCCTCATTATCAAATCCCTCCTCTCAGAGCTTGAGAATCTCACTGAAGAGAAGGCAGTAAGAGTGTGAGTGCACGAGGGGATGGATCACCCCAAGAAAACAAGGCCCTCCATATCAACATGGTCAAGCTCATTTGAACTCACAAAGAATGGGGTAGCATGTGTGTGGCCTGCATGGGTCTGTACCAGTGTCTCTTCTTATATTTTATGGCTTCTAGCTTAGTGTTTTTTTTGTGGGGTTCCTAAATATGAAAATGAGTGATCTCTGATTCTGTGTGCTTTCTCTTGTGAATCTTTTTCTTCTGCTTATCTGTCTTATCTGTCTCCTATGTGATAGTTTGTTTTATCTTACATTTTATTTTGTTATACTTTATTACTATTCCTTAGAAGCCTGATTGTTCTCTGATGAGAGACACAGAAGGAGTGGATCTGGATGAGAGGGGATACGAGGAGGACCTGGAGAAGCAGAAAGAGGAAAAAATGTTATCAGAATGTTATTTGGAAAAGAAATCTATTTTCAAAAACATTTGTGTGATCCTTTGAAGTCAACCACATTCCAATGGAAGGATTCACATCCAATAATATATGAACAACACAAAGTAGACTTGAGTGTCACCCCCCAACACACACCCTGTCAAAAAACAAACAAACAAACAAACAACAACCAAAGAGGACACATATTGGATGGGTAATGATGTGAGAGTGAGCTTTGAGTAGTTTATGGAGGGAGGACATGATAAAAATACATTGTACAAATTCTCAAAGAACTACTAAAATATCTGTAAAAAAGGTAATCACATACTTATCCATTACTTTGATTAAAATTATTATAATGATCTGCTAAAGATCATAATCATAACATATGCATTTTTGATATGAAGGTCAGAAAAATTAAGCTTACACATAAATTTGAGGTGTTAGAGAAAGGAAAACATTTTCACTTTCTCAGCATATGGATCCTCTTCATGGGTCTTCTGCCATGACAATATGTGTAAAACAGTCGTGTGGATTATTCATAAGATTCCCGAATGGGAGCCACACTGATCCTATTACATGATTAAATTATTACAACCCTTAATTGTAAAACAATCTAAATTCATTTTGTAAGTGTCCAGGTTGAAATGCAACTAAAGGGAGTAAATATTGCATTTGCAATTGTCAAAAAATATGAATGAACCACAGTCTCTTTGAAAATAAAGATATGTTCATCTGCCTGGTTCAGTCAACCAATTCCCTACTCTGTCAGCATTCTTGAACTAGCTTTATAATATACTGTTAATTAATATATGTTTTATAGAGCCTTATATCACCCTGAAATCATGTGTGTTATGGCTACATGGCAATTGTGGACTAGAGTTGAGTTCACCAAAATGTCAATGGCCTACAAAGAGCATCAATATTGAATTATTTCCAGAGGAAAGAAAAAAATCTTCACAGGTCAGTCCATGTGTACTTGGGGGGTGAAATCCTCCTGGCAGCAGTCATTTCTAACATCTTCCATGTTGTATATTAGAAAAGTCCATTTTAATGTCTCTAGCAGTGGGTGCCTGTCATCCGTGTAGAACATGGTAATTTGCTGGAATTTTGGTCAACCTTGCCACAGGAAATGATATTAATCTCAATGGGGAATGTCACCAAAATAGTCATATTATAAGAAACTCAGAAATGGTGATAAATTACATGTGACAAGTTGTAATGTATTTATTATAGTAATGTGTTTGTCATGTGTTAAAAATTTGATTATACTCATCTATCAAATTTTTTCACAATGATTTTTGAATTTGTATTTTGAATGTGCAATGCTTCTCTTAAATTCCTAACTTCCAAAGTCAAGAAAAATTAAGTGTACACACACACAAGCAAAATCACAAAAATTAAGTGTACACATACATACAAGCACACATATAAGCACATATACATATATACAAACACACAAACACACACATACACATATATGACCATATAAACAAATATACAAACACATATATACACATACATATACACATACATACATGCACACACACACATATATGTATACATGTGTACATAAACATACACATAAGGAAACTCAGTAATTATACACATAAACACAGAGACACATATACACAGAAACACACACATTTATTTGCATATACATACAAATACAAATAAACACAGAGACATACATACACACAGGCAAAGGCACATGCATGTACACAAATATACATATACAAATACACACATACACACACATATATATACATAAAAACACAAAAACCTACACCTACACACACAAACTCATAATCACACACACACACACACACACATACACACACACGTATTTATTTTGTTAAACTAACAGCTCCCTTATTGTCAGTTAAGGCTGACAGCTTTGCCCTGGATGCCTGTGGTTCATGCAGGTCAGCTGCAGCTGAGCCTATTTCTCATTCCCAGGAGAAGAAAATGGTCTATATACAATCTCTCAGATGATCACATTAGGCCAATCTTCAAGACTAATTTGGGGAAGAACATATGACACAGACAAGCCAATGACATTTAGCCCTAAGAGTTATTATGGAAAAATAAAGTTCACAGTTCACTAGAGCTCTAAAGTAGGTAGAATCCAGATGGTCCTCTTCAATTTAGAGCCAGAGGAATGTCTACCTGGGAAGTGGCCAGTAGAAAGAAAAGAAATATGAAGAAAGTCTAAGAGACAGCATTGATTTTATGCTTTAATATAGCCTTGCTTCATGTCATCTGGCCGTGAACATTCCAGTTACACAAACTGATAAATTCCCACTTCCTCTATCTTTTGTCTTCCCCTTCTCCTTTCTTCTCTCTTTTACATAGAGCATTCCTTATTCTATTCTTTGTCACTTGAAATTAGAAATATCACAACCAACGAAACAATTGAATTCAATGATTAAATGATTGAACATACTGTTGTTCTGTCTCATCAACATTGCAAGCAACATCTCATATATCTATAATTAATACAGGAAAATATTTTGAGAAAAAAAGCAGAAATAATCCAAGCAATGATTTGTGAATAAAACTCCTATAAACATATTGGAGCAAGTGTCCTTGTGGTATAGTGGAGCATCTTTTGGGTATATCTTAGGAGTGGTATAGTTCAGATTTGATAATTTTCATAGAAACCACCAAATACTTTCCAAAGTGGTTGTACAAGTTCGCACTTCTACCAGCAATAGAGAAGTGTTCTCCTTTCTCCACATCCTCACCAGCATGTGTTATCACTTGAGTTTTTGATTTAGCAATTCTGACAGTGTTTCCTCAAAATAAATTCAACTTTTTCTCTCTTGTGAAATCATGTTTGTTAAATCAGATTAACTAAATTGTGAGAGACTTGCCTTTTTGCTTTTAATATACAAATAATATACTAAGGAATCAACTGAGTTTTGGATTAGTGATATGTGTGATATAAATAATCAATTCTACTAATGTTTTCTGGGAGAGAAAATTTATCTGAATGTTTTTCTGAAACTATTCCATAGATAAATTTGTGTTAATAATAGTGATTTATTTGGTATGAAGAATGTTCTTCGTTCCACGTATACTAACTAAAGTTCTCTATAATAAAACTGAGAAGTATAATTTTTGATATAGCATTCCCTGTAAGATTCTGGCTGATACAGACCCTACTGGTTAGTCCAAGCAGGGCTTGATCTCAGGGGCCTGTTGCCTCAGCTGCCCAAGTGCTAAGATTACAGGCATACATGACTATGTCTGGTTTTATTATTTATAGATAAAGAAATCAGTGTTCAAAGGAGGTTTAGATACTTGAATAAAACAGTGCAAGTTTAATCTGAAACTTTTATCAAGTTACTTTAACAAACAACACTTTGTAAGTGAATACCATATACCACTAGATTGCTACATGTTCAGAAATACGTGGACAGCACAGATGAAACTTGACGGATGCAAATAAAAAAGAGGGAAGGTATCATGTTGGGTAGGTGTATAGAGAAGTAAGATTTGGTCTGGGCAGATTGGTTTTTGGTTAAAACACTTATGAAATTCTTAAAGAACTAATGAAAATAGTAGTTCAACATCACAAGATATTGTTGTGTTGGGAGAAGCTGCTAACTGTTAAGTCTAGATGTGACTGAATGCATGCAGGTATACCACCTTGTAGAAAGAGCCTAATTGATTACAAACACATAACAGAGAAATAACAAAGTCACAGCTTGAAGAGCTGTGTCTTCCTGAAGACATTAATTAACCCCATGAATATATCTGTACATGATGGAGAAGCATTTCTAGACTTTCTTAACCTAGTGCCAATTCAAATGAGTTATCTCCTTGGAAACTGAAAAACATTGGCAAGTACTTGTAATAAGCTATTTGCTATAATGATAGTGTGCTTACTGATGACAAATATTTAATTTTTCTTGAAGTAGTTATATAATTATATGATATATATTCATTTAATTTTTACATCATTTTAAGTATGTCTTGCTAACTCATTTTGAGTATTTTGAGGGTTGAAAGAATTATGTCTATATTTCTTCACAGATATATTCTACTTACATTTAAAATAAATACTGACAGAATGTGTTCTTATTACATTTACTAAATCATCATTCTTCAAACAGTAGACTTCTACTTGTACTTGTGCTTTCTGTTGACATAAATATTTTGTCAGCAAGGTTTTAAAATGGCACCTAATGAAAGTCAGATAGAATTCATTGTTAATATTTGGTTATTTAGACTGTTTTGCTTATTTTAGATTTTGCTAAATTTTATTAATGGCAAAAATAACAATAACGATTTTGTGACTATGGTCTAACAATAAGATTTGAGTTTACATGATAGCAATTGGTCCTTTTGTATTTTCAAACTAACTTTGGTTTATATGTTTATTCTATCTTGCTAATGGAATGTGAAGACTGTGCATACTCATAATCTTCAGACTAGAGTATTGAAAGATAGGTTATGCATGGCCTTCAAATTGTCATTTTTTTCTACTCAAATTTTTAGTGACTGCCACAAAAGGAAATCCTCAGAGTTCTTTTCCAAAGTAACATAGTTCAAAGAAATTATATTATTTTAATATAAGTGAATGAAATGTCTTGAGGTATAGACAGAGATCATTGGTGAAGCTGGGAATTCTATGGAAAGTGAAGTCTTCCATGACAACAAGGTCACTGCTCTATTTTCATTAATACACTTCATCTGCCAAGATGAGTGACTGAAAATCTAAATACTCTGATTGCCTTTAAGATTCATCTAAAGGTGGTGCCCCATTATAATTTTTCTACCCACATTGACATGAAAGCTGGTATTGTCACTGCTGCAATTTTGTTTAGACTACAATATGCTTAAAATTTCATTGGTGCAGCTTTCCTGTTCTAAACAGAAAGAACAATCTCACAGTAGATGCCTTTGTCTTCTGGCTCGTACAGTCTTTTTGAGATGTGAGAGAGGAAGAGTCTGTTTTCCCTATGGATGAGCTTCATAACTGGTGAAAATACAAAGCGGTCAGCCAAAATTTCATACACTTACTAGCAAGACTAAAGAGACTCACCATGTTTTCCTTAGATATTTTATGTATGTATAAATGTAATAATAATAATTAACAAAAAAGAGAGAGAGAAGATAAAGGTGGGTTTGCATTGGAAGAGCAGGGATATGGGAGGAGTTGAGGGAGGGGTAGAATTTCAATGTTGCTTTAAGGAAAACAACAAACATTAACTATATATTTCATTAATGAAAGAATTCAATGGTAAAACTTACTATTACATACATTAATGTAGAAAACAACAGAATTAAGAATTAAGCTTTAATTCTGTTGCACAAAGATTCATCATACTCTAGCCTAGTGTTGCATTTGCAATTGCCTGATGTATCTTAGGTGAAAAATCCCTGAAAATGTAATGAATATGTTAACTTACAGCACTATAAAGTAGTCCTTCATAACAAAATATTAGAAATAATATAAATATCCAGAAATAATACAAATACCCAGGAATAGGATATTAATTGGAATAATTATACTATATGCATATACTAGAACTACCAAAGTTGCATTAAGTACCATTAAAATAAAATGATCAGTATACAAAAATTAGGATAATAATTTTGTTGGTATGTGATGATGAAGATTTTGATGTCACGTGATTTACAAAAATAAGAGTAAACAATCATTGGTTTCTGCATTATACAACAAATATGTCATTAAGGTGTTGACATTTCCACAAAGTAAGCCTTTATGATAAGCACAATGCTAATGGATTTAGTTCAGGGTAGGTAAGGAATTGATGGAAAAAAAAATATCCTACCTAATAGGCAACTCTCTTTGTTCCACTCTTTTTTCTTCCTGTTAATAATTTAGGGGATTCATACCTGAAGTACAAACACAAATGATAAAAAGTAGAAAGAAAGAAAGAAAGAAAGAAAGAAAGAAAGAAAGAAAGAAAGAAAGAAAGAAAG
>NW_021604736.1:3179979-3189663 GCF_004785775.1 Grammomys surdaster | reverse complement strand
AAGAAAGAAAGAAAGAAAGAAAGAAAGAAAGAAAGAAAGAAAGAAAGGAAGGAAGGAAGGAAGGAAGGAAAGGAAAGGAAAGGAAAGAAAAGAAA
The DNA here is from genome assembly GCF_004785775.1 of Grammomys surdaster. NCBI lineage: Eukaryota > Metazoa > Chordata > Mammalia > Rodentia > Muridae > Grammomys > Grammomys surdaster. The sequence goes on along the minus strand of NW_021604736.1, from coordinate 3,189,568 downwards.
AGAAAAGAAAAGAAAGAAAGAAAGAAAGAAAGAAAGAAAGAAAGAAAGAAAGAAAATCTATATTCTCTGAGAAAAATATGAAAAATTATATTCTATGTCTCATAAAGACATGGAAAATTACAAAAATATCTTTTATCTTTGTTAGTACAATTGCACATACCCTTCTTTGTTCACTCATGTTCATGGGAGTATACTTCTAATTCTTTCACTGAAAATGTGTTAATAAATAGTGCAAGTATTTTCCACAGTGGAGAGCATGTTTTGATTTTGTCTTTTGATATTTAACTGATGAAACCTCTATTAAAACTCTATAAATATTCAAGAACCCAGTCTCAGATATAATTGGGCACTATATCTTCCTTTAACGAATACAGAGTTGACTTTATGAGGAACTCAAAGCTCAGGTCAATGCTTTGTGATGCAGTTACTTTTCTAACTCTGACACAATACAAAGACCTCATCCTGATCCAAAATATTTATTCTTCTTTACACTCTATAACCTGTCTTCTAAGATTTTATAGTTCAACAAAACACATTTGAACATGATTATAGTCTGTATCATATATCTTATAAGTAATGACTTGTTATAAATGACAGCTAAAGAGTTATAAGTATCACCTTATAGAAATATTAGAGTCAATATTTCTGAGAATAAATCATTTATTCAATCAACAATGTGTAGTATTAAAGACTATTGGCTGAATAACAAAGAAAAATCAACAAATGATATAATTCCCTGGAACTATGAAACTTCATATTTGTAAATAAATAAAAGATATGAAATGACTTTATGTCTATAAGTTATAAGTCATCGATACATAAAATCTCTATGTAGCAGATACACACAATACGACTGCTGCCATCTGTTAAGAAAGTATCTTTATCCACTGGAGATGAAAATTGATTTTAAATTATTGATTATTGTTACCCTTATCTATAGACAACAGATAGACATATTCAACCACTTGGGCTACTCAAGTAGCATATACTTAACTCAATCAACTGAAACTTAATCAAAATATATTCTCAAACAGTTTTTCAAAAAAATAATATAGTGTACTTTTGAGGTTTGTACATAGTCATAGAGACTTGTATTTGGGTGAAAATATACTTAATGACTTATAATGCTTTATGAGTTATTTTAAAATTATATTTAATCAAGTTATATTTTATAGTAAGATATTAAATATAAAACACCAATCAAATAGACATAAATGCTTCATCTATTCTGTTCTATACAGGACCAGGCTCCTTTTATTATAATCTTAGCATGCTATAAAAAAGACTCAAAGTTAAAATTATTAATGACAGCTAAGAAATTCTAACCCGTGTGGTACAAATTTTGATGTTTGAAAAGCAGTGAACTCACTGAATTACTTAAAAGCACCACGAAGAATTAGTTATAACTACTTTTATACATTATTTCTTAACAAACATGAAGTTTCAGAGTTCCAAGGAATACTATTATTTGTTGTATTATCTTTGTTGTTTAGCCAATAGTCTTTAACACTGCACATTGTTGATTGAATAAATGATTAATATACTACCCTGCTAATAGAAATCACAACAGGGAGAAAAAAAAACAAAAACCTCGAACCCAACATCACACAACAAAAACAGTAAACAGCAAAACCAACAAGTTAGTATAATTTGCTCTCAAGAATGTCAGGAATGGAATTTTGAAAATAGATGAGGCTCATTTAGTTGTAATAATTCTAACAGAAGCTTAACAAAGTGCCAATAAATTTTCCAAAATCAATAATATATTCAAATGTTAATTTGTAAGTTCAGTGACATTCTGTTGTGTGACTAAAATACTTGCAAAGAGTAACATCACTAAAATATAAGTTGCCAAAAATTTATATATGTGGAGTAGAGTGAAAATAGTCAGAATTTTGACAGTAAAAATACAAGAAGGTAAATATGATGCATGGCAATGTATCACATCAGGAATAGTTAACCTTCCACATGTTAGTAAGACCTGTAGGGATGCGTGTGCTCCATTCATGCCATTTGAAGTTTTGCTGGTGATGATTACAATTGTAAAACAGTAACTGATGACTTTACCAACTCAGTGTGTTTCACCAGAGTTGGAAGCCACATTATACACCTCTGAATATTCAAGGAGAAAATAATCCACTATGGCAATCACAGTACATTGAATCATTGCATGGAACTAAGGCTAGAAATAATCTAGACATAATTAGTCACCTTGGCATAACTTCAGATTTGCTGTCCAGTAAATGCTAGTCTTTTCTATCCTGAAAATTAAAAGAAAATAGTAATATATGCAGTCTCTTTCTATTAATATACATGAGATTATTTGATCCCAAGTTAGAGAATTTCAAACAGAGTTAAACAAGTGACTGTGTGATATGTTCTGATACAGGCCATGACTGATTTAGGGTGATGGAAAGACTGGTGTCTGTTGAACTAATTATGGCTTCAAGTGCCTGAATAAAATCTTAGGAAATGTGAGTTTGAGAACAATGGTGGTGGTAGTTCTGAAGGAACATTATACCACATTCTCTCCTCAGTCTCCCAAATATATACAAGCACACCTTTCCTAACCCCCCCCACACACACACACAGAGAGAGAGAGAGAGAGAGAGAGAGAGAGAGAGAGAGAGAGAGAGAGAGAGACAAAGACAGAGAAAGAGAGAGAGGGAGGAGGGGGGGGTGGGTGGGAGAGAGACAGCACACTTGAAATTATTTTTCTGCTTTTCAACCAGTGTAATGTTTGCACAAAGCAAATATAAGGATATACTACATGGCACCAATCTTGACTTGACAGATTAACTTTATCAGTTGGCTACTTAAGACACAACATCAAACAAAATACTTACTTTTTGTTTTGTGTTCTGCTGAACTACGTACACATTTCCAAAGTAGTGATTTTTACTCAGACATTCAGAAATTAATGTTTATTACTGCATGAATTTTTATGCTTTTGCTACATGTTTATTCCAAACAGTATATAGCACTATTCAATGTATCTTAGCATCCATATGTAGTATTACACTTTATCTCTTAAGATGTTGGGTTTTTATTCAAATATGTTATCGGGCTTATCATTCTGTTCAATTTGAGTATATGACATGATTCAATTTAAATAAAACATCACACTTTATTTATATACTCAATTTTAAGCAAACATTATAGTCTACCATTTTTCATGTTGAAGATCTTTTTCCCTGGATGTCACACATAATGTTTCTCTCTGTATCATCTTATACTTTAAAAATGCCCATGTGTACCTTTGCAGAATGGTATGGACGATCATATCTGAAGAAGTAAATAGCTCTAAAGGGAGCAAATATTCTAACCACACTAGGTATTAGAAAGTATTTCATGTTTTCATTTGTCCTGACTACTTCTAAATTGTTATCAAAGTAAGTATACCAATTATAAATGTTTTATTATCTCAACTTCCCAAAGTTGGCATTTTGAAACAAAACCATCTTGTAAATATAATGAGCTTATAAAATGTGTTTAAATGCAAATTAATGTGTTACTAAGAAGGTGAAATATTTTTGTTATTTTGGTATTAACATTTTTATTCTTGTATCTCCATCGGTACATTTGGCATTTACATAAGCTCTAAATTTCTCATGTCAATATACTTGGTTTTCATTTTAGAAACTGATTTTTTTGTTTAATGTTTATATTATCCATGTCTTCTTCCAGTCTTTTAATGTTGTTTCATTTTTATGACTTCCTTATAAACATTGAAAATTATATTCAAATTTATAAAATATTTACCACATGATTTGGGCTTCCTGTGCCTTATTTTCAAGGTAGCTCCAGAGTACAGTTTACAATTGTTTTCAATGTAACTTTCTAAGAGAGTTTTATTATTATGTTAAATTTTCATTTTCATAGAATAGATTTGTGTCCATGGTATGAGTTGAGAGATCTAGGTTATTTATTTCCACATGGGTTTTAATTTAGCATACTGCTCAAAGTGAGACCAGAGCATGGAGTATTACTCCAATATAGTTAACATTATATTTATCAAGCCAAGGAGATTACATTTAATCCAAAGGTCAATGAAAAAACATACAACGTGAACAGAAGAGTGACTTTTAGGCTACATAAATAAGAGAAGGCAGGGAAGGGCACAGGGAAGGGGACAGACAGCAAAAGGTGGTACACAGTTGTGTAGTACTAGGTCCTAGATTTCAGAGATCTGACCCTGTGTTGAAGTGGGTGTTATCACTGTTGTGTGGGGAGTTACAGATTCATAAAGCTGCTGTGGAGACACTGGGCCTTTCATCACCTTTTGTTAGTTTTATTTGCATATTTGTATATTTCACTAAAAAATTTCATATTTGTATAAGACTTTCTGAGAAAGAGCTGGATATAGCTTCTGAACCACATTTACATCATTAGAAGCCACTCTGTCTATGGAACCTTCTCAGAAAGCAGAAATAAAAAAAATTAAGAGAATAATTCAACGAAATCAAAACAGTGTTTATTAGCTGAATGGCATCAAAGACAACATAAAAAACAAAACAATGATTTACTCTGATCAGAGGTCTGAGTGCATCATTTCAGAGAGTATGTTGCAACAGACAACATCACAGGGGGCAAGAAGACTAACATAGCTACAATCCAATGGGGGCCATGGCACAATACACAATACCACAGACACAGTTTCAATGGCCAGTGCCTCCAATATTGTACAACTGTTCACAAGCACACACAGCACACTGTCTCAATGAACACCCAGCATGGATGAATTCACTCATTAGGTCAGAGCCCTCATGATCTAATTATACCTGACCATGTTCTCAGAGGCACACTCAGCTTCGAAACTCCCTAAGTTGTTTCTCAATTGAATCAGGTTGATGATCAAGATTAACTATCATAAGGAGCAACACATTTTTTTTTTTTTTGGTTTTTCAAGACAGGGTTTCTCTGGGTAGCCCTGGCTGTCCTGGAACTCACTCTGTAGACCAGGCTGGCCTCGAACTCAGAAATCCGCCTGCCTCTGCCTCCCAAGTGCTGGGATTAAAGGCATGTGCCAACACTGCCCGGTGAGGCAACACATTTTATAAGGGCATACACAATAAGCATATAAGTACAATAAAATACAATAAACAAAGTAAAAGCATCTATAGAAAGCATATTATTATTCTGATCTCTCTATTCTAAAATGTACAGCCAGTGAGAGCCAGTGTCAAATTCAATAAGAAGCAGGACATACTCTAACCATAACCCTAATTCGAACCCTGACCTTAATCATAATATTTTCTAACTCTAACCTTATATCTAGTTGGTGACATCTACACAGATACAGCTTGCATTAGTAAGGCCAGATAGAGTAGAGTGCAGAGGTCTTGAGATGTCCAAGAGTATGTCCTCCTGAACTGTGGGAATGTGAAAGAATCTCTCTTTATAAAGAAGTACAGGCATGACTCCAGGCATGCTATGATTCTGCTTATGGCCAGGTTCCTTCCTGGATGATATCTTTATGCTAAAACTTATATTTTTCCATATTTTCAATCATGCAGACATCAAAGTTGTATTGTAGTCTTTGCACCATTCAACTAATACCTTCAAGTTCTATTTGATCACTTTAGCTTTGTGTGATGGTTTGAATGAGAATAAGCGCCACCTCCCGCCCCACCTTAGGCTCATAGATTTGAATACTTGGTCACCAGGGAGTGGTACTATTGGAAAGAATTAGGAGGTGGGATGTTTGGAGGAACTATGTCTCTAGGGGTGGCCTTAGAGGTTTTTAAAAGCCCATGTCAGGCTCAGTGGCTCTCGTCCTACTGCCTGTAGATACGAATATAGAGCTCTCAGTTACATCTCGGTCACCGTGTTTTTCTCTGTAACATCATTCTCCATATCATGATAACAATGGACTAAACTCCTAAATTTGTAAGCAAGCCCAAATTAATGCTTTCCTCTAGAAGCATTGCTGTGGTCATGGTGTCTCTTCACAGCTATAAAACACTAAGACATTCTGTACTACAGATGAGAGTGCATGGTGATTTATTTTCCTGACGCTATGTCTTTACCTCAGAGACTGAACATTTGCTGCACCTTTGTAGCTAAGTTAACAATATGCCTTGAGATCACTTTAAACTATATACTTAACCTGCTGTCTTACTATATAATCAGCTTGTTTTAATTTAACTTGCATTTAAGAGAGCAATGTAACCAATTTTATTATGCCGTGGCTTTCCCATGTAAGCAACTTTTAAAGCATAAGTTAATGCATAATTTTAACCTTATATTTTGTTCTTTTCCATGTCCTTTGCCCAGAACAATGAATGTATGTATGTATTGTGGTAATCATTTGCTGAAAGTAGCCAATAGGTTTAATGCAACCTTAAATATAACAAATATCTTCCACAAAGGTTGGAATAACATGTAAATATAGATGGACAACATATGGTTTTCTTTACTATTATGGGTACTTTTAGGTCATTGAAGTACTGTTTTTTCATTGGTTATTTTATTTATTTACATTTCAAATGCTATCCCCCATCCCAATTTCTCCTCCACAAGCCCCTTATTCCCTCCTCCTTCCCCCCTGCTTCTGAGGATGCTCCCCCTCCTACCCATCTTCCCAATCCTGCCTCAGTGTTCTAGCATTTCCCTATCTTTGGTCATCAAGCCTCCACAAGATTAAGGGGCTCCTCTCCCAGTAATGCCAGATAAGGCAATCCTCTGCTACATATCCAGCTGGAGCCATGAGTACCCTTGTGTACTCTTTCTTTGGTGGTTTAGTCCCTGGGTCCTTTGGGTTGTCTGGTTGATTGATATTTTTGTTTTTCCTTTAAAGTTGCAAACTCCTTCAGCTCCGATAGTCCTTGCCCTAACTTCTCCATTGGAGTCCCAGGCTGTGTACTTCCACCCAATCACCTCAAAAATATTAATCCAGAATTCCTCCTGTCAAAAGAAAAAACAAGGACAGAGTGGAACAGAAACTGAAGGAAAGGTCATCAAGAGATTGCCCCACCTGGGGATCCATCCCATCTGCTGACAGCAAACCCAGACACTATTGCTGATACCAAGGAGTGCTTACTGACAGGAGCCCAGTATAGAAGTACATTTTTTAATGATATATTTTCCCATTTATTTACTTATCTATCTATCTATCTATCTATCTATCTATCTATCTATCTATCTATCTATCGATCTATCTATTCACTCACTTTACACCTCTATCACAGCCCCCTCTCTTCCCAGTCCACCTTCACAGGCCTCTTTGCCCATTTTCCTCTCCCCTTCATCTCTGTGATGGGAGAGGTCCCCCTAGGTATTAACCCACTATGGCACCTCAAGTCACTGCAGGACTAAGTACATCCTCTCCCACTGAATCCAGACAAGGGGACTCAGTTAGAGGGATGGGATCAACAGGCAGGCAACAGAGTCAGGGTAAGTGCCTGCTCTAGTTATTGAGGGACTCACATGAATACCAAGCCTGTCACATAGGTGTAGAGGAGCTAGGTCCAACCCCTGTGTGATCTCTGGTTGGCAGTTCAATTTCTGGTAGTCTCCAAGGCTCTAAGTTAGATGACTCTGTTGGTCTTCTTGTGGAGTCAATATCTCCTCCAGGTTCCTCAATCCTTCCCCCAGCACTTTCACAAGATTCTGTCTCATGTTTGCCTGTGGGTTTCTACATCAGTCAGCTGCTTGGTAGAGTCTCTCAAAGGACAGCTATGCTAGGCTCTTGTCTGAAAGCATAACAGAGTATCATTAATAGTGTCAGGGACTGGTTCTTGACCATGGAATGGGTATCAAGATGGGTGAGTCATTAGTTGGCCATTCCCCAAGTCTCTGGTCCATTTTTGTCCATATACTTCTTGTAGTTAGGGCACATTGAAGGGTTTGTCAGTGAATTTGTATCTTTATCCCTCAACTGAGAGTCTTGCCTGGCTACATGATGTCACTATTTCATGATCTATACCCCCCCACTGCTAGGAGTCTTATCTAAAGTCACCCTCATGGACTCCTTGAAGCTTCACCATCCCAGGTTCCTAGCATGTCTGTTCATTCTCAAGGCTCTCTCTTCCCAGTTCTTTCTACACATGATTCCTATCTCCCTGTTCTGCTCCCCATTTTTCCACCATCCAACTACATCCCTTCATCTACCTCCTATGACAATTTTATTGCACCTTCTGAGCATCCTTTCTTGGACCTTCCTTGCTATTTAGCTTCTTTAGGCCTGTTGATTATAGTGTGGGTATCCTGTACTTTATGGCTAATGTCCACTTATAAATGAGTATATGCCATATATTTCCTTTTGGGTCTGGGTTACCTCATGATATTTTATAGTTCCATCTATTCACCTGCAGCTTTAATGATGTCCTTGATTTTAGTAGCTGAGTAGTATCCCGTGGTGTAAATGAACTTCATTCTTTATATATTCTTCAGGTGAGAGGCATGATTGTTTCCTGTTTCCAGAAATTATGAATAAAACTGTACCCCAGATATCAAGCTGTACCAAAACTCAATGCTGTCCATATAGAAACAGACAGATTGATCAATGGAATTGAATCAAAGATCCTGAAATAAACCCACATACCTTAGCACCCTTGATTTTTGACAATGAAGCCAAAACCATACAATAGGAAAACAAAGTATCTTCAATAAATGGTGCTGGTCTAACTGAATCTCTCGATGTAGTAGAATGCAAATAGATACACACTTATCACCCTGCTCAAAACTCAAGTGCAAATGGATCAAAGATCTCAACATAAAACCAGATCCACTAAATTTAATAGAAGCGAAATGGAGAATAGTCTTACATGTGGTGGTATAGGAGACAACTTCCTGCACAGAACACCCATAGCTCAGGTATTAAAATCAACAACTAATAAATGGAACCTTATAAAATTGAAAAGCTTCTGCAAGGCAAAGAACACTGTCAGTAGGACAAAACTGCAGCCTGTGGATTGGGAAAATATGTTCCATAACCCTATATCTGACATAGGGGCAATATCCATAATATATAGAGAATTCAACAAGTTCACCACTAATAAACTAAATAATTCAATTAAAAGATGTGGAATGGAACTATACAGAGAATTCTCAACCGATGATTTTCTAATGGCTGAGAAGCAAAGACATGTTCAGCATCCTTAGTCATCAGGAAATCCAAATCAAAATGACCCTGAGATTCTATCTTATACCCATCAGAATGGCTAAAATCAAAAACTCAAGCAAGAACACACGCTGGTGAGGATGTAAAAAAAGGGGGGGAACACTCATTCATTGCTGATGCAAGTCCACACTAGTACAACCACAATGTTTTCTATGAGTTTCTCAGAAAATTAGGACTAGTTCAACCTCAAGACTTATCTATACTGTTCCTAGGCATATACCCAAAGGTACCGCATGATACCAAGGACACTTGCTCCACTATGTTCATTGAAGCTATTTGTAATAGCCAGAAGCTTCTTTCTTTGTAAAGCTCTGTTTAAGATCCCTGTCAAGTGTTACTTGTTTTCCCCATACAATGTTTTCTATGCTGTTAAACAAATATCTGTTAGCACAACAGATATACAAGCACACAGAGTGTCACACACACACACACACACACACACACACACACACACACACACACACA
>NW_021604736.1:3167743-3179969 GCF_004785775.1 Grammomys surdaster | reverse complement strand
ACACACACACACACACACACACACACACACACACACACACACACACAGAGGAGGGGGGACTGATAAACTATAGGCAGACCAGTGACCACATACTACAGACAGAGACATAGAGACAGAAGTAGATGATTCAAATTTGAGCTTGATCTCAGAAAAAGTACTCTAAGAAGAAACTGTTTTGTCTTTTTATTGTTCAATGCAACATCAATTCAAGAAAACTCTGAGAGATGAGCAATCACTAAGGAGAGTAACAAGAAACACAAAGTGAACTAAGTCACTTAAAAAGGCTACATAAACGCCTAGAGATCAGAGGAGGTTTGCACAAATATTCACACCTCAGTGATGCCACAGTTGCAAGGCAAGGCAATTACCTAGGAGAGAAGAAAGCCTACTCTGGGTCACCCCAGCTCTCAGGCAGCTGCTACAGACCCACCAATCCAATCAGAAAGTACAGCTCCACTCTGAAGACATGACTTTTCCAGTAGGTGGGTAGTAAAGAAAGTCTAAAAGGTTGAATGCTAATTAAGCTTCAGCAATGGGCTTATTGGCCTTCACCCAGACAAATTACAATATTGTTTTTCTCTTGACAAAATCCTGTCATCTAAATAAATAATATATGAGCATGATGCAACACTTTTATTTTTATCTCACATTGGAAAGATTTGGGTCATACAGTGAACAAATATTACAAAAATAGGTCCATGAAGAGAAAAATAAATAGGAAAATTGCAATTTGAGGAAATTAAAACTCTGCGTTAAATGGCATAAAATACTGGAGATTATTTTTCTCCAGATAAAATAATTGTGATTATAAAAATTGGAGTAGGGTACAATATGCAATTAGGTAATAAGAGGAAAACAACTAATTTTGGGAGTAAGCCATTGGAAAAAAAGGAAAGTTAAGGCTTAGAAGGGGGGAATTAATTAATTATGAAAATTATTTGGAGGCTAATAGTATTATTTTTAAATAACATGCTTTCCATGAAAAATGATAATATCATAAAAGTAGCATTTTTCCTTTCCATTTTGCAAGCATTCAGCAGACTAATCCTCAAGTAAGAACAAAGAAGTTTAGTAACGAGTTTGTCAAAGAGATAAGTTTAATGTAGTTTCTGCTCCTGGCTTGAAGGCAAACATGTCTGCTCTGACTTTGTATTATCAGCAGCCATCTTCAGGAGAGCAGAGAAAGTCAGCAACAAAACACTCAACTTTACTAGCAAGGTATTTATTTCAGGAAAGATTTCATTTTGTGTAACCTTTGTTTTCATTATCCTTCATTAAACAGAATCACTAAATAAAATTTCCTCATTTCCCTTGCTCGCTTAATCCCTGTTTCCACACAGATAAATCTCATATAATTAGCTTGAGCTTTGGAAAATAGTGTTGCCTAGCACACATGAAATGCAGTTTTTGCCATGCCAGAGTAAGTCACTGCCTGTTGTGGGAATAGAAATGCCTTATAGGGAATGCCTTGCCCGTGGCTATGCATGAACTGAAGAGGGAGCACAGGAAATGCTTTCAGCTCTGAAATACTTTCCATAGCCAAAAGGATAATATCTTATTTTCATTCATTTTCTTTGATATCTAGTACCTAAGAATATTGTTTTAACTATGATTTGATTATGGCAACCAAATGATTATAAAGAAACTATTTAGAAGGGATCAATCATGTGTGTTAGTTAACTATTTCTCCTTGAGTCCTAGTACAAGAATTAGTTCTCACCAATAACTGTTTTATGAAAAGTGGAAAATAGTGGTATACTTCTCTGAGAATATTTCATGGAAGTTCTTCTATTCTTGCCTTCTGGTCCAGGATCATAAAAATTTCTTCCCATCCCCATCTTCATTACAGGTGTGATCAGATGCTTGAATTTATTGTCGTGAATATAAAATGACATTCTGAGGGACACAGTAGTAAGTTAAAAATATGCAAGAGTAAACATGCACACACACACACACACACACAGAGACACACACACACACAGAGACAGACAATGACTGACAGACAGACAGACAGACAGACAGAGACAGAGACAGGGAGACAGAGACAGAAGCAGAGAGAGACAAACAGACATAGACAATACACACACCTACATACACAGAGACACAGACAGACAGGCAGAAACACACACACACACACACACTGTATATAAGAGAACAATGAGCAGAATGAAGAACAAAATTAAAGACCCAAATGAACATTTCTTTCCATCATTCGTCTCTTGTCCTTATAAATAGGCTTGCACAGCCTTGTGAATAGTTTAAATTGTTGTAAGGTTACTTACAATGTGTAATATAAAGTGAACATCATGTAAACAGTGGTGATGAAACATTATTGAGGGAATAATGACAAAGTCTGCACATGCTCCATATATATGTAATTTTACTTTCCCATATTTGATTGAATTCACAGATGTGGAACTCAGAGATATAGGAAACTGACTGTTTATTGCAGAAGATGAAGACAGAAAGTAGATTTCAGAATAAAATACAGGGTGTTTGCTTAAGCTATTTAAGTGCTAATGTTGTTCAGTTTGTGTTACAAAAATCAGCTCCTCTGGTTGTTTAAAAACAAAACAAAAAGCAAACAAACAGAAAACTGCTTGTAGGGGATGAGTGCCTCTCAAACTCCAGCGCCACTAGGCACTCAGCTCCCCAACAACTGAGACTATACTTTAAGTATGGATTGGTAACCAATAAAGTATCCATGATGTTAGAGCACAGAGAATACAATGTTTTGGGAGGAATTGTTGTCATGGAAGTAACAAAAGTTGAGGCAAAACACATTTCTCTTGCTATAGCTATTATTTCTATCCCTGGAATAGCTGATGACTTTGCTATATCTGCACCATTCTGTCTTCTATGAGGTAAAACACATTTCTCTTGCTATAACTATTATTTCTGTCCCTGCAATAGCTGATGACTTTGCTATATTTGCACCATTCTGTCTAGCAAGTGTCTTAGGTAAGACAGGAGCAGCAGGATTTGACTTAATGCTGGGCCTTCTTTTATTGGAAACAGAATGGGTGTCCTCTTTTCTAGTTCATTTTCTGACCTAACCCATGTAAGCTAAGAGTTGTTCTTGACCATGCTCCTTCCTAAGAGATTTTATTTACAGTATTGTTTTGCCACAGCTGTATTTCCATGGGACACTTCTTTGAACTCTGACTTTGATTGCTGTAGTCAGTCTATCATCTCTCCCTGTAAGATCTATGGGTCTATTGAACTGGATTCTTTTTTCCCCGAACCATAGTTCTCAAAACACTTCCCTTTCACTTCTCTTTTAAGTAAATGACACACCAAGTGCCACTGGTCTCAAGGAAATCCTGTGTAAATCAGAGTTTGCTCCTCTGACATCCCAAATCCAACTCATTAACAAAGTCCCTTCTACTCTACTTTAGAAACATAAATATGTCACATATTGAATAGTCTTGTTTCAGCTTAGAGTGTTTTTTTTTCAAAACTAAGTCAAAATGCTTTTAAAGATGAAGTGTTCGTGTTTATGTTGGTTTCTATTTTGGTTATCAGAACCAGTAAAATAATATCAGACTAATGAAAATGGTTTTATTTTATTTCAGATTATTTTCTGCTTCTAACACTATAAAGATCTGAACTGGCACAATTGTTTATTCTATTAATATCTTCAGTGACTGTCCTTGTTAGCTTAGATTGTCTACTTGATAGTCTAGAGTCAACTGAGAGGAAAGTCTTCATTGAAGAATTTCCTAGTTCATATCAGTCTGTGGGCATTACTCTAGGGTATTGTTGTGATCATTAACTAATTCAAGAGAGCCCAGCCCACTATGACAAGACATCATTCCTACTCAAGGGATCCTGGGATGTACTGAGAAGTCAGAAAACGAACAAGAGAGCCAGCCAGAAAGCTGTGTTCCGTCATGATCTCTGCCTCTGAATTTCAATAGAATTTTTACTCTGATTTCCTTTAATAATGGACTATGGCCTTGAAGTTAAGCCAAATAAATCCTTTCCTTCCCTAAGTGGCTTTTAGTAAGCAAGGAAAAGAAAACCAGAACACACAATTACGTTTGCTTGTTTTTGATCTGAAAAAACAATGTGAGGATCCTTTTGCATCTTGGAGATTTGTTATTGTCATCATTACCATTATTATTGAATCTGATTAGGAAGAAACTTAGCCAAATCAACCTTTACATGCCCAATCCCAAAGGGTAGAGGAGGACTAGCTTTATCTGTTCATCAGGTCAGTTGTCTCAAGCCAAATTCAACTGATTATTGAGATTGCCAGATAAATATTTCTCCCAAACAAACCAAGTGCATAGTCAGTTCAAATGACCAAACACAGCCAGGGTGCTAGCAGCCCTATCAAAACCAATATATTTGGTTCTTTCAAAAATTACACTTGTTGAATTAGCTGTGTTCTTTTTCTGCTTTATGGAATTATAGAAGCAAAAGAGTGTCTAAGTCATTTTAGATTAGCTTATTGCAGCTTCTCATATTGTTCTGTAAAAAAATGAATAGTTTATTCACACTTTTCTACTCCAAGTATCACCCAGGCTGTTTTTGGAAAGCAAGGCTTTCAAGTTTTGCTGTCCTTACTACAATGGTTGGTGGAATTTTATGTCAAACAGCCATTTATACTACCAATACTTATCCCTGGGTTGAATTTCAAGTTTTGGCAATAAAATATAGTTGTTTACTGTGAACTTTCCATAGTTGCAATGTCTCTGTGTTAAATAAAGCTATATCACTTCCGGAAAATTGCATATACCCTCTAAAATTCACTTTTTGAGACAGTGAAATGGGGAAACAGTTTTTGTGAATATTAAATGAGCATCTGAAGACAGAATTCAGAACAGCACTTGTCTTGCAGATAGAACTCTTCATTTTAGACTCTTTCCTAGAGAATCAAATCTCGTCATTTAAAGAAAATAGTTGGAACTAGAGCCCATTATGCTAATGGAAACACATGAGATACAAAAAGGCAAACAGTGTATGTCCACACATATGGGAAGTGGAAAAGAATTGACTCAAACATTTAGCAATGATCAGTTTTTAAGGATTACAGAAGAGATAAGATGTGATCAGCTCATCCTGGGTACATTATAGAAACACACGGAATCTAATTAACAAGTACCATTGATATAGTCTACCAGGATAACAGAAAACTGAATGAAAACTGGACCTTATCATTGCTCTTCTCATTCAGTTCTATGGCCTTAGGTTACTTCTGTGCTGATAAAGATCAGACCTTGCCCTTGAACACCAGATTTATGATCAGCAAATGCTTCTCAGATTCATGACCAGCCCTTTCAGTGAATAGGAAATGTTCATGTTTTCCTCCTGTTCCTGCGATCTGACATTTCTACTGACATTGAAAAATCAAAGGCTTGATTACTTTAGTCAGTCTGGCATTTATCCTGTTGATTGGGATTCTATGAGCACTAGACATATTGCTTCTGGGTCCATAACTTATAAGATGTGCTATGAAAGGTAGGCTAACAGTAAAACACAGAGTCTAGTTTATAACACCTTCCATGTGAAGTGCTTTTTAGGACACATATATTATTAAACTATAATATCACAACAGAAGTAAAATTTTACTTTGAAAATTAAATGATTCATTTCTCAGGAAGTACTTATAAATTATTCAATTGAATTCATTATGGTAAAATAAGCAATTTTAATGAAAAACTGTGTACATAGTCTAAGCATCTGTCAATGTTCCAACAAGCATACAAATATGAGCAATTAAAATTGTTCAATTGTTTTTTAATAACAGAAAAATCTGGTTTTAACTTAATATAGGTCCATTGTATGAAATTTGTCCTCATGGACAGCTAAGTTCTGTTTGTGAGAAAGATTGTCCTTGACCTCAGCTGTTTAAGTCCCACATATAGGTAAAAACATGATGCAGTCTTACAAAATAAATCTCAAGGGCCTGTGAGCTAGTTCAGAAGGAAGGTAAAGGTACCTGTGTGCCACTAATACTGTGGACCTCAGTATAATTCCTGTAGCCCACAGGGAGGAAAAAATGGAAATCAATTCCTACAAGTTGTCCTCAATCTTCCACACACATACCATGGTACACATGCTCATAAATAAATAAATAAATAAATAATAATCAACATAGTAAAAATTTGAAAAAAGAAGAAAAAAAAGATCTGTGTGAAACTCATGTGTAATTACTCCTACTACACAAATTAAGTAGTTTGATTAGGCCAACTCTTTATCAAAGTCATAAGTATTGTTGATGACATAGCAGATTTTCATATCTAGCCCTGCTTTCTTCTGATTCATTCTCTTTAAAGAGACTCCCTACACACACACACACACACACACTCACACACACGTACACACTGACAAAATAGACTATACACAGTCTCCTCAGAACTCCGGAGAAGTTGCCTGTTTCCTCACAGACCTCTGACCTGAGAGTCAAGGATGAGAGATTCCTCTCCACTATTACATTCAGCTCCTTAGACACTCAGGTCATACTGGATTTTGTATCCTTCTATGTAAGGCATCTCCTGGTGAATTTCATATTAGTACAGACATCTCCTGGAGCCATGTACATAGGGAACACTTAGCTGGCTGAGGGGGTGGTTGTGTGGGAAACAGTGATATACGTTGGCTTCATTCATTTGAATACTTGTCCTTAACCTTTGAATTTTGACTTTGTGCTTCTTGGATCTGTCCTGTCTAATTTGTTCTATTTCTCAAGAGATTGGTGCAGTATAAGGAACTTAAAATATATTCAATGAAGGGCCATGGGAAACACTAAGCATGTCAGATTGGCTTCATTGATAATATACATGTTATATTACCTTATTTTCAGTCATACTTAGTGCATGATAAGATTTTGCTTGAGCAATTTACATGTGTTTATTCATTTACATTCCCATAACAATCATAAAGGAAGTCTTATTGTTGAAGATTAAGATGTTTTAAATGTAAACAATTTAACTTTCTCCAACAATTTAAAAATGGTAGCAATTGTATTTATGTGAACAGAAATTTGTCTATCTCCAGAATTTGTAATCCTGACCACCATTCTAAAATATTTGGCATGAGAGTCTTCATTCTTCTTAGCACTGCCATGAGACTTTGATCGTAGGAACTGGTTTCCCACAAAACCTTGACCTCATGAGTCTCAAACTCAGAACGTAGAGATTAGCCCAGCAAGGATCATATGTTCTAGGATCAAAGTAGATATAGTAGTATTCAATGCTCTTATCACTAAACATATGCTACCAGGAGGAAGTATAAGAGAAGAAATGTAAAAGAAGATAACAATAAAAGCATACACAATCAAACTTCAAAACTAAATATTACAACCAATAGATGCAGATAGAGGCATATTTGGAAGAGGGCATTCAAATATAAGTTTATGATTATCATAAGAAAAGACTAAGGATGCATGGACCATAGCTACATGAGGGATTCTAAGAAAGAAATGGAGAGATAAGACATCATAAAGACTGGGTAAGTTAGGACAAGGTGATGACAATATTTGTACAAGACATCAAAAAACTTAAAAGTTGGAAACTTTATACAATACAGTATGTGTTCTGAATTCAATGCATGGACAAAAATACTAATATCATTTTTTAAAATTTTCCAACATGCTTTATAAATACATATAAGAGAGGGATTATATTCAGTCTATGGACAATATGGATGAATAGTCGATAGGGTAAAGTGTGAGAAAAATAAAGTATAGAAATGAAAATACCCAGTTAAATGCTGCCAAGGTGAGCAGATAGACCAAATGCAGATCTTCCCCTTTCTTTCTCATATTCCCAGTACAATGCCAAAGGCTCATTCCTAGCTCTATAGCAGATTATTTACTGTGTCTTCCCCTCACCCTCTGCCTTCATATCCACTCTATCACAGAAACCGTCTCTTCCTAACATCTCTTCCCCCACTCATTGGTTTATACTCATCCTCAATCTCCATAGGCATTCCCTGCAAAGCTGCAGGTTACTATGGCCAGAGAAAAAGGTAGACTGTGTCCATGGACTTCTCCCTCCATTCCTCTAAATTCAATCCCCAATATCACACCTAGCTATATAGTAGATACCAAGTATGACCTCTTCTCATACTCTGTTCCATTTCCCTAAAGTCTAGGCAGATCTCTGTGAAATATCCTACATGCTTTTGTTCTGTGGAGCCTCTTAATATCCAACCCAGCCTATCCCCATTTCTAACATTCAGATTTCAGTTCCTAAAACTATATTTTATCTGGACCCCCCCCCAGTGGTCACACCTATCAGAATCACAGACAAATAACCTACTGGCCATCAGACTCTTGTAAGAACAAGAGACAATAACAGAAATCAAATCAAGGAATAAAATACACACACACACAGTCCAGACATCAGCACTTAAAAGTACAATCTTCACACACACACACACAAAGTCCAGACATCAACACTTAAAAGTACAATCTTTTCAAATCCAGATGCTTACACACAAGCTGAAAAACACAATAAATAACAACCAGGTCAATGCATTTGCCCTAGAGCCCAGTAACACTACTGCAATATTCAGAGAGAATTGTAAAATAGTAGAAGCACAAAAAAAGTTAAATTAAATTAAATTAAAAAACAACCTTTATGGATATGATAAAAATCCTTAAAAAGGAATTGGATAAATGCTTTAATGAAATCAGGAATAAGAAAAATGATAGAAGGAAATTAATAAAAATATCTCAAGACCTCAAAGTAGAAATAGAGTCAATAAAAATAAACGAACAAACAAACAAACCTGAGGAAAATCTGGAAATAAAAAGTTAGTAACACCTGAACAAGAAACTCAGAGGCAGTCTCACCAACAGAATACAAGAGACGCAGAGGAAGCTATCACGCATTGAAGATGTCATAGAAGAAATGGATAACCCAGTCAAAGAAAGTATTAAATCTAAAAGAAAAATTCCTGGCACAAAACGTCCAGGAAATCTGGGATACAATTAAATGACCAATTTTTTTTTAAGAAAAAATACAGAAATAAAAGAATGAGAAGAAGCATAAGTTAAAGCTCCAGGAAATGTTTTCAAAAAATCATAGAAGAAAAATTTCCAAATACAAAGGAGAGTCTTATGAAGGTATAAGAAGCATACAAAACATCAAATAGACTGAACAAACCAGAAACTCCATGGACACATAATAATCAAACTCTGAACATATAAAACTAAGAAAGAATAATAAAATTGCAAGGAAAAGAGCAATATAACATATACAAGGAGTTCTATTAGTATAACATCTGACTTCTCATAGAAATCTGAAAGCTAAAAAGACATGACAATGTGCTACAGACTCTATGAGACCAGACATGCCAGCCTGGATGAGAATGCCCAGCAAAATTTCCAATCACTATAGTTGGAGAAATTAAAATATTCTATGATAAAACTAAATTTAAGCAGTATGTATCTACAAATCTGATCCAATAGAACAATAGAAAGCTCTAGATGAAAAATTCAAAACTGAAAAGATTAACCAGACCAAAGAAAGACAAAGAATAAATAGTTAGATGCCATTAAATTTTTTAAAAAAAAGCAGGAAACACAAACATGGAGAGAGAGAGAGAGAGAGAGAGAGAGAGAGAGAGAGAGAGAACCACGACAAGAAAAAATACCTACAAAAAAAAAAATAACAGTCACGGGAATATCGTTCAACATTAGTGGTACCAATTCTGCAATAAAGTCACTAACAGAATGGATAAAATAATAGGATCCATCCCCCATCCTTCTGCTTTATCCAAGAAACACATATTAACATCAAGGTTAGACATCATCTCTGGATAAAAGAATGGAAAAGAACATTCCATGCCAATGGGCCTAGGAAGAAAGCTGTTGAAGCCTTTTTTATTATTTGACAAAATAGACTTCAAACCAAAAATTAATCAGAAGATATAAAGAATACTACATACTCATAAAAAGGAAAAAAATCTACCAAGAAGATAAGCAATTCTTAGCATCTATGCACCAAACGCAAGGGCACAATGCTCATCACTCCACCCTCATAGCAAACAAACAAAAAAGCACTACTGTTATATAGCTTAAATCACATATTGACCCCCATGTTCTGATAATGAGGAACTTCAGCACACCATTGTCACCAATAGATAGGTCGTCTGGACAAAAATTTAAGAAATAAATACTGGAGCTGACATTACAGACCAAATAGATCTAACAGGTATTTACAGAACATTTCACCCAAGCACAAAAGAATATTCCATCTTTTAAGTATCTCATGGAACTTTCTTCAAAATTGACCACATACTCGACACAAAGCAAGTCTTAACAGAATAAGAAAATTGAATCAGCACTCTTCATCCTCTCTGACCACAACAGATTAAAACTGGATATACAAAACAATAGAAAGCTCAAATTCATGAGATCTGAATTACCCATTGAGTGAGAAAGCAATGTATCAAGCAGAAATTATGAAATTAAAGGCCTTCTAGAACTGAGTGAAAATGAATACACAACATATACAACCTGATCAGATAAAATGAAGGAGGTTCTATGGGAGAAGACATAGCACTAAGTGTCTACATAAAAAAAAGAGAGATATTATAATAGTAACTTAATACCACCGCTAAATACTCAGATTCTAGAGTCTATAACAAAAAGAAGAAATCACACTCAAAAGCAGTAGACAGAGAAAAATAAACAAACTCATGGCTAAAATCAACAAAATAGAAACAACAAAGTAATACAGAAAAAACAAAACAATGAAACAAATAATTGTTTTTTTTTTTGAGAAAGTCAATGCCTAAAAATCCCTTGTCTAAAGAAACGAGGAAGTGAATAAAGGATATTCAAATTGATGAAGTTAGAAATGAAAAGGGCAATATAACAACAGGCATGGAGGAAATTATAAGGATATATTTATAAAAACCCATACTCAAAAAAAATCTAAAATATATGGCTATTTTCCTCAATATATCCCACTTATCAAAGTTGAATCAAGATCAGGTAAACAATATAAATAGATTTATAACTCCTAACAAAATAGCAACAGCAATTAAAAATCTTCCAATCAAATAAAGCTCAGGATTACAGTGTTTTGGACAGAATTGTACCAGACTTTGAAAGAAGGGTTAGTATCAAATACTCATCAAATTATTCCACAAAATAGAAGCAGAAGAAACAATACTCAGTTTGTTTTATGAGGCAATAGTTACCCTGATACCCAAATCATATAAAGACATAACAAAGAAAAGGAATTTAAGACCTATTTCCCTTGTGAGCATACATGTAAAAATTATCAATGAAATACTTGCAAACTGAATCTAAGTACTTCAAAATATCATCCAGAATGATCAAGTAGGCTTCATGCCAGAGATGGGAAGACATTTCAACATATGTAAATTGATAAACATAATCCACCAAAGAAAACAATCTGAAAGACAAAACTCACATCATTATCTCATTGGATGCATAAATAGTCTTTGACAGCATTCTAACACTCCTTCAGGAAAAAAAAAAACACCCTGGAGAGATTATAGATACAAGAAACACACCTTTACAAAATAAAAACAGTTTAGAACATGCTCATAACCAACACTAACTTAAATGGAGAAAAAGTCAAACAATTCCACTAAAATCAGAAACAAGACCAGGTTGTCTACTCTCTCCATATCTGTTTAAGATAGTACTTAATGTCTTAGCTAGACAAGGGAAGGAGGCGGAGGATACAAATTGGAAAGGAAAAAGTGAATGTAGCATTATTCTCAGATTATATGATAGTATATATACGTGATCCACAAAATTCCACCAGGGAACTCCTACAGCTGATATTGTCAGCAAACTCACAGAATACAAAATTAACTCTCAAAAATCAGTAGCCCTCCTATATGTAAATGAAAAATGAACAGAGAAGAAAATCAGGAAATCAACACTCCAATAGCCTCACTCAAAGTAAAATATCTTCTGTAACCAAAATATCTTCTGTAAAATATAACGGTAACCAAGCAAATGAAAGACGTGTATGATAAAAAAAATTAAGACATCAAAGAAAGAAACTGAAGAAGATATCAAAAGATGGAAAGATATCCTATCTTCATGGATCGGTAAAAATGGCCTTCCTACCAGAAGCAATCCTCAGATTCAGTACAATTCACATCAAATTTTCAACACATTTTTCACAGGTCTTTAAAGGACAATTTAAAGTTTTATGTGGAAACACATACAAACACACAGAGAGAGAGAGAGAGAGAGAGAGAGAGAGAGAGAGAGAGAGAGAGA
>NW_021604736.1:3126765-3167733 GCF_004785775.1 Grammomys surdaster | reverse complement strand
AGAGAGAGAGAGAGAGAGAGAGAGAGAGAGAGAGAGAGAGAGAGAGAGAACAAGATAACTAAAACAATCCTGATAAATAAAATAACTGTTGGAGGTATCACAGTATCCAACTTCAAGTTGCACAACCCAAGCACTATGGTTATAAAGACCGCATGGCATTGGCACACAAAAGAGACTTGTTGATCAATGTAATTGACTTGAAGACCTAGACATAAATTCATATACCTGTGCACACCCTATTTTTATAAAGAAACCAGTTATACACACAGGGAAAAAAGCCAGTTTTTTTTTTAACAAATGATATTCGTCAAATTGGATGGATGCATGTAGAAGAATCTAAATATAGTCATACTTATTATCCTGCACAAAGCTCGACTCCAAATGGATCGAAGACCTCAAGTTTAAACCATACACACTGAACCTGATAGAACCTAATGTGGGGAAAGCCTTTCATTCATTGGCACAGGAAAAGACCTTATAAACCCTACAGATAATGTAGGTAATCAGATCAGCAATTAATAACTAGGACCCTGTGAGACTGAAAACTTCTGCACAGCAAAAGACACTGTCATATGGACGATGTGGCAGTCTATAGAAAAAGGGAAGAATGAAGCA
Source organism: Grammomys surdaster (assembly GCF_004785775.1). Classification (NCBI taxonomy): domain Eukaryota; kingdom Metazoa; phylum Chordata; class Mammalia; order Rodentia; family Muridae; genus Grammomys; species Grammomys surdaster. The sequence continues at coordinate 3,167,118 of NW_021604736.1, read as the reverse complement.
TCTACACTTTAGTCTTCCTTCTTCTTATGCTTCCTATGGTGACCCAGAGCTCTCCAGGACTAAACCTTCAACCAAAAAGTATGCAGAGGAATCATGGCTCCAGCTGTATATGCAGCAGAGAATGGGCTTATCTGGCATCAATAGGAGGGGAGGCCCTTGGTCCTGAAGAGACCTGATGCCCCAGCATAGGGGGATGCTAGAGCTGTGAGGCAGGGGTGGGTGAATAGATGGAGGAACACCCTCATAGAGACAAAGGGGATGGGGGATGGAATGGGAGGTTTCTGGAGGGAAACTGGGAAGGGGAAAACATTTGAAATGTAGATATATTATAACCAATAAAAATTAATATGAGGGGATAATACAAAGTAAAAGTATGTAGCATAGAGTTAAGATGAGCTCCGGAGATCTTTTTATAGAAAGTACAGCAAGCATACATCTGTTCTTGTGGGCTTCTTTGAGATCTGACTCAGCTATAGAAGCCAATTGGACCTTGGCCCTAGCATTCCAAGAACAGCTCACATCTGTAAACCTTTGGCATCTCAGCCAGACACGAGACCAAAGCTGTGCCAGGCAAGGCCTGCAATTCAAGGTTTGTTCAATCTTACCTTCTTCTTTTGCTTTCCCAGGGGTTGATCCATAAATACTAAACATCTTGTATCTCTACCCTAAGTCAACGTGTGTTTTCTAAGGTCTCCATCTGTGCTGGGAGTTGGATAAAGCGTAGTTTCAAGAAGGCATTTAATAATAATAGCACTATCATAAGTACAACTTTCTAAGAAGTAGCATTTACATGACTTCTATTTTGTGCCTTAAGGCACTTCTCAACAGTCATCAGAGAAACTTCTAGTGCTCTGGTCTTCACTCATTCCTCAGTAAATATTTTATGGCTTCCAGTTTAGTGATTTATTCCTTAGTGTGTGATGAGTGGGTCTTTGTTTCTTGTGCCTTTTCTTGGGCTCTTTTGTTTCTGTTTATTTGTATTTTTCCAATTCCAATGTGTTAGTTTTTATTCTGTATTTATTATGTTATATTATTATATTTATTGTATTACTAGAAGCTTGTTTGTTTTCTTTTATTTTTTGTTGTTTTTATTAGATATGCTACTTATTTACATTTCAGAGCTTATATCCTTTCCCCATTCCCCCCCAGGAACTCCCTATCATGTCCCCCTCCCACTGCTTCTATGAGGGTGTGCTCTCACCCATCCACCCACTCCCTCCTCCTCACCCTCGAATTCCCCCACACTGGGGCATTCCACCTTCACAAGACCAAGGACCTCCTCTTTCACCAATGCCTGACAAGGCCATCCTCCACTGTATATTCAGCTGGAGCCATGGGTCCCTCCATGTGTTTTCTCAGGCTGGTTTAGACCCTGGAAGCTCTGGTGGGCTGATATTGTTGTTCTTCCCATGGAGACCACAAGCCCCTTCAGTCCCTTCAATCTTCTCTCTACCTCCTCCACTGGGGACCCAATGATCAGTCCAATGGTTAGCTGTGGGCATCTGCCTCTGAATATGTCAGATTTTGGCAGAGCCTCTCAGGAGACAGCTATATCAGGCTTGTTAGTTTTCTGATGAGAGACATAAAGGGAGTGAATCTCTATAAAGGGAAGGGAGGAAGGACAAGGAGTAGATGGAGGAGAAACAGTAATCAGTATATATCATATGAGAAAAATCTATTTTCAACAAAAGGGAAACAATTTTTAAAAGAAAATATCAAATTAATAGAATTTAATAGCATGAGAGTAAGAGAAGTCCATGTGGCTTCATGCGTGTGTTGAATGGATGCCTAGATGATGATTATTTATTTACGGGTTTTCTTATGAAAACTCACAACACTTACACAGAATGCATCGCCATTTGAATATACTGGTGCCCCTACAAAGCACCTCATGGCTGGGGCAACCTACACAATATTTTCTCTGAGCATGTTTTACTCCTGAGTCATTGGTTAGTAGGAGTTTGCCACCTGTTATGGAATTATTGAGCTGCTTAGTTTTACAATTTAGGGAGGGTGACACATCAAATCAAGGAGGGTGAAGTCAAGTTGACAAGCTCTGGATGATACGGAGGAGCTACCGTGCTATCTAGATTTACAATATGCTGGAGTTTGTAAGCTTTGACATTTTCATCGTTTGCACCAAAAGTCATAACTAAGTTTTTATAAGTGTATATAGAAGATAATTTTTTTTTTACAAACTTCTTTCCAAATCAGCTTGTTTATTGAAAATTCCTGGAAGCTGCAAAGTGCCATCTGTTTCCATATCAAATTTTACCCCCACAATCAAAAAAAAAAATGCTGCTGCTTTTTTTATTCAAGGGGTTGCTTAGGAACAATATAGTTGCATGCACAGGTCAGTTCCTATTGAAGTCACTGATGATGGGCCAGATGCAAGTACACAAACTTGCCTGGATTCTAGAAACTGCCTGAAAAATCAGCTTCCACTTCAGAAACACATCCCAGAGTAAAATCCCCAAGGCAAAATTCTATACAGACACAGTTAGAATGGTGCCTTTAGAATGGCTTGTCAATAGCTTTTTGACTTGATGAGGCTTTTTCCTATTAGCTGGAAATTTGAACAGCAGGTTCCCATTGCAGGTGACTACTGCAGTGTTAGGCTTACAAAAGATGGAATTGCCTGTGAAGAAGGCCCAGAAGTGGCACTCCAAACACAGGCTTCTTTGGCTGAAAATGGCCAGAACATCCTTCAGCTCAGCAGGAGACAGTCAATATTCCGATTCTATTAGGGCTGCAAATGAAGAGAGATGTGAAAAACAGGGCAGAATGTCAGAACACACAATCTATTAAAAAGGTAGAGGAAACAGAGGAGGAAATAAAAACAAGCTAAAAATGGTGCGATTATGTTTCATAAAAACCAGTATGGCTAAGTTTCTGAAAGAATAGGTACCAGTTTGATGTGTGTGTTTGTTGGGGGAAGGAGGGTAGGAAGCATATTTTTTTTTGTGTCGTGTCAAGAAAACTTTAAGCAGATAAATATCTCCCACTAAAATGGCTAAGAAAATCCCTTGCAAGTTCACAAAGTAAAAAATGTTCATCTTTATGAATAATTTTTAAAATGTTATGCTGGACCTATGCTGACATAAACACTATTCTGAAGAGTTGACAGAAAATTGAAGGATCAGCAATCATCATGATATTTAATCTATTCTGAATAATGGAATCTGTTCAGTTGCCTGCTAAACCACTGAACTGCTTGCACATGTCTTGATAGCCAGTCATGTATTTTGAAACATCAGCCCTCTACTTTCAGGCTCAACATACTCTACACACCTTTGGAAATGTCTGTTTTCCCACTTAAGCTTATTTAGTTTCTAAAATCTAAGTGTACATCTTCAATATTCCCAGCACTGTACTCAGTGCCATTTGGAAGTCTGGTTTTCCCAGCAACTCTACAGCAAAATTAGAATGATTTTCTTTTAGTAGCTAGGGAATCAACATTCCTTATAGTAGAAATATTTTTCAGTATTTGTTTGACCACAAAAATGGAAGTTCTCTCCACCAAATTACTGAATGACTCTTTTCAAGATACTTGGCAGCAAATAGAGCATGGCCTAAAGGCCTTGTGACTTTTACGATGTCATGTTCAGGAGTTTCCAACTCAGAGGTATAGCCAGCATGTGACAACCAAGGCGGAATTACACACACTATGAGTATTGTGAAGTTGAAGTTAAGTTGCCATGTAATTGCAACTAGATTAGAGTCTGTCAAGAATTAGACTCAAGAGTGACTAGCCAAAAAGCAAAAACAACAACAACAACAACAAAAAGCAAAACCAACCAAACCAAACAAAAACAAAACAATCAAAAACCAAAAACAAATCCCTATGCTTTTTGCAGACTAAAGAATAGGAAGTAATGGAACCTTGAAACTCCACTGATAACATCTGAGCATATAACACTAGTTTATATTTACAGTCAGCCTGTTGAATTTTTGTCTCAGAGTTATCTATGGAATAGGATGTCAGCATATGCTATTGAAAATGGAAGCAAAGAAGCATTTAAATTTTATATCCCATTGGTATTTAAGCCATACACTGGACTTAGTAACTGATCCTAATAGCATTGTTCCAATTTTTTCTTTATCTGTTCCCAACGTACACAGGTGACGGACAGGAGCCTCTTCTTCAGTTGTAGGCATTGCTGTTCGGCATGCCAACATTTGGGAGATATTTTATTTTTAATGTTTTAATTGTCTTAGTTGGCCAAGGAACAGAGCATACTTTGCTCTTCCAAAATGATACCAAACAAGAGGCATGGAGAAAACCACACTGAAGCTTTCTTTATGCCCATCAGACTTCAAGAGTGTGATGCTAATGGAACAGCAGAGCTGTAGGAATATCTTATCTCTACAAATAGTTGAGTCTCACAACAGATGTTTGTAGTCATTATTGCCTGTAAATTCTGAAAAAAATAGAAAACAGAGCACCAAACCAAAGAAGCTGGCTTTAGTCCTCCTATAATAAGCATGCCGTCGGTTTTCCTTGGCTGATATGAAGAAGAACCAAAGTTATTCTTAATCATGTATACATGCAAAAAGGATCTCATTGAGGACATGGGAAAGATCTCTTGCCCAGTAGTCTTCATTTCAACTTCATTTGCCCCTTTACTATTTCCTATATACTTCTATTTTTATCTTAACTGATATTTGTCTCTGATGTCAAAATATCAGAAACATAAAATCTTCCTGTTTTTAGAAATGAAAATTCCCATGGCATGTAAAAATCCTTGCTATAAATGACTACTTAATATTGTCTTCTAATAGATGAATTTTAAGCAGGATGAAGGGTAGGGATTTCTGTCTTATATAATGTCCTCTAACCCTCAGAGTGCATCCAGAAAGATGATATCAGGGTACCTTCCCTGTCAAGGGTCAGATGAGCAGTTGGGGGCTGCTGTAGAAAAGAATCAGTCTGCATCCTTTTGTAGCTGCATCTCACTTAAATTCCAAGACAGCAAAGAAAACCAGGGACCACATATAAAGAGGGTAGTTTAGACATTAGTTTATTCATCCATTCAACTAAGAAACAGATCTTTATTAAGTACCTACCGTCTTCAAGTAAGGCAAATGCCAGGGAAGTAAGAAAAACAATCAGTAAGAAATAAAACAGTGAGCAAATTGAAATATTAAAGGTTCTTATGAGTACCTTTCTTATCAGGAAGTTGGGTCCTAGAGGAAAATTCTGGGCTTGAGGAGCACAAACTGTTATTGCAGAGCTCTGGAAAGCATAGTGAGAATATATCTAAGAGCTGACAGCTCCAGGGAGCACATTACAGGGGACCTGCCTTTGTGACCATTGCCTCCAAATTCTTCTAATCCTGGCAATGAAACTGGGACAATTAAAGAATGTCTTCATTCATCCAGGAAACAAAGAAAAGGAGAAAATAATTACTAGAAAATGCCAATCAATTTTATTCTTTATATTTTTTAAATTTTTTTGCATGTGTGCATGTTTGTATATTTGAGTGGAGAGCGTGTCATAACATTTTTGTGGAAGTCAGAGGACAATCTAGAGTGTCTTTCCTTGTTTTTCATATTGTCAGAGACTGTCTTGTCTTTGTTTGTTGGCCCATGAACTTCTGGCCATTCTCTCCAGTCTGTACATCTCTTCTTGCCACAGCAACACAGGAACTGTTGAAGCACACTATCCCATACCTTCACATTTGTTTGGGGGTTTTCACACTTGTGTGGCAAACAATTCACCTAATGAGCCATTCTCCTGGTCATTTTAGTGGTTTTTTTTTTAATGTGGTCTTTGTTAAGGAAATCATTTCAGTAGACTCTAGCCTCCCAAGTTTTGCCATAGCCAATCCACCCAAAGAAAAGGAAATAATCAACTTCTGCCCTTTCTTGTAGTGTCCTATACTCATCCCACCTGAGAACGAGGGAACAGACTATTGGTGTAGCACACAGTCTATGGAGACAGGGTTACCTATAGACATATTAATCACAGGGCTATAGAACACTCTCTGCCCTACTCATCACTACATTTCTAAAGTCTTATTTACCTCTGACACATTCACTCAATATGATATAGCTACTTTTCAACATGGACCAAAGGATGACACATATTAAAATGCAAAACAGTTCAGCTGAAGATAGTGAAGAAGCCATGGGTTCAAAAGCACAAGTAGAGGGAAAGCTGTCATCATCTCAAAAATTTTTTAAATACTAGTATGATAAGAGCATTAAAAGAAAACTGGAAATCATGCAAGAATTAATGGATTGTAATTAGAGAGACAGAATTTCTAAGATAGAATCCTAATGAAAATATTGAGAAAAAGATGAAAGGAAGAAACATGTAATACAGATGGGGAGATTTGTGAGTTCACAAATGATGGCACGAAGCAGAGGAAAGGCTCTTTGAATCTGAGCATATGAAGAAGTTATTTTTGTTGTTGTTGATTTTTTGTTTTATTGTTTGGATATTTTATTTACATTTCAAATGTGATCCCCTTTTCTCAAATCCCTCTAACCCAGGAACCCCTGTCCCATCCCCCCTACTCCTGCTTCTAGGAGGATGTGTCCCCATCCACCCACCCACTCCCACCTCCCTAATCAAGAATTTCCTTACACTGGGGCATTTAGTCTTCACTAGACCAAGGAATTCCTCTCTCACCTATGCCTCACAATACCATCCTCCCCTACATATACAGCTGGAGCCATAGGTCACACCCTATGTGCTCCCACGCTGTTGGTTTAGATGCTGAGAGCTCTGGTTGATTGGTATTGTTGCTCTCCCCATGGGGACACAAAGCCTTTCAGCTCCTTCAGTCTTCTCTCTCACTCCTCCATTGGGAACAACATTAATAGTTGAATAGTTAGCTGTGACCCTCCACCTCTGTACATGTCAGGCTCTAGCAGACCTATAAGGAGACAGGTATATCAGGCTCCTGTCAGCAGGCACTTCCTGGCACCCACATCAGCATCTTCCTTTAGTGACTGCACATGGGATGGATACCTAGGTAGAATGGTCTCCAGAAGACCACTCCTTCAGTTTCTGTCTCACACTTTGTCTCCATATTTGCTCCCATGAGTATTTTGTTACTCCTTCTAAGAAGGACCTAAGCACCCACACGTTAGTCTTCCTTCTTCATGAGCTTCTTGTGGTCTATGAGTTGTATCTTGGGTATTGTGAGCTTCTGGGCTAATATCCAATTATCAGTGAGTGAAAACCATGTGTGTTCTTTTGTGATTGGGTTACCTCACTCAGGATGATATTTTCTAGTTCCATCCATCTGCCTAAAATTTTTCTAATTTGCTGGTTTTAATAGCTGAGTAATATTCCATTGTGTAAATGTACCACATTTTCTGCATTTATTCCTCTGTTGAAGGACATCTGGGTACTTTCCAGCTTCTGGGTATTATAAATAAGATTACTATGAACAGTGGAACATATGTCCTTGTTATATGTTCGAGCATCTTCTGGGTATATGCCAAGGAGTGATATAGCTGGGTTCTCAATGTCCAATTTTCTGAGGAAATGCCAGACTGATTTCCAGAGTGGTTTCACCAGCTTTCAATCCCACCAACAATGGAGAAGTGTTCCTCTTTCTCCACATCCTCACCAGCATCTGCTATCACCTGAGATTTGATCTTAGCCATTCTGACTGGTATGAGGTGGAATCTCAGGGTTGTTTTGATTTGCATATCCCTGATGACTAAAGATGCTGAACATTTCTTTAAGTGCTCCTTGGCCATTAACATTTCCTCAGTTGAGAATTCTTTGTTTAGCTCTGTACCCCATTTTTTAATAGGATTATTTGGTTGTCTGGAGTCTAATTTCTTGACTTCTTTGTATATATTGGATATTAGCCCTCAGTTGGATGTGGGATTGGTAAAGATCTTTTCCCAATCTGTTGGTTGCCATTTTGTTCTATTTACAGTTTCCTTTACCTTATAGAAGCTTTGCAATTTTATATGGTCCCATTTGTCAATTCTTGATCTTAGAGCATAAGACATTGGTGTTCTGTTCAGGAACTTTTCCCCTTTGCCTTGATATTCGAGGGTCTTCCCCACCTTCTCTTCTATTAGCTTCGGTATATCTGGTTTTATGTGGATGTCCTTTATCCACTTGGACTTGAGCTTTGTACAAGGAGTTAAGAATGGATCTATTTTCATTCTTCTACATGTTGTCCTCCAGTTGAACCAGCACCATTTGTTGAAAATGCTGTCCTTTTTCCACTGGACAGTTTTAGCTCCTTTGTCAAAGAGCAAGTGACCATAATTGTGTGGGTTCATTTCTGGGTCTTCAATTCTATTCCGTTGACCTTCCTGCCTGTGTCTGTACCCATACTATGCAGTTTTAAATCACTATTGCTCTGTAGCACATCTTGAAGTCAGGGATGGTGATTCCCCCAAGAAGTTCTTTTATTGCTGAGAATAGTTTTCACTATCCTGGGTTTTTTGTTATTCCAAATGAATTTGAGAATTTCTCTTTCTAACTCTGTGAAGAATTGAGTTGGGATTTTAATGGAGATTGCATTGAATCTGTAGATTGCGTTTGGCAAGATGGCCACTTTTACTATATTAATCCTGCCCATCCATGAGCATGGGAGATCTTTCCATCTTCTAAGATCTTCGATATTTTTCTTCAGAGACTTGAAATTCTTGTCATACAAGTCTTTCACTTGCTTGATTAGATTCACACCAAGGTATTTTATATTATTTGTGGCTATTGGGAAGGGTGTCATTTTCCTAATTTCTTTTTCAGCCTGTTTATCTTAGAGTAGAGTAGAGGAAGGCTACTGATTTGTTTGAGTTGATTTTATAACCAGCCACTTTGCTGAAGTAGTTTATCAGGTTTAGGAGTTCTCTGGTGGAAGTTTTGGGGTCACTTAAGTATACTATCATATCATCTGCAAATAGCGATATTTTGACTTCTTCCTTTCCTATTTGTATCCCTTTGACTTCTTTTTGTTGTCTAATTGCTCTGTCTAGGACTTTCAGTACTATATTAAATAGACAGAGAGAGTGGGTAGCCTTGTCTAGTCCCTGATTTTAGTGAGATTGCTTCAAGTTTCTTTCCATTTAGTTTGATGTTGGCTACTGGTTTGCTGTATATTGCTTTTACTATGTTTAGGTATGGGCCTTGGGTTCCTGATCGTTCCAAGACTTTTATCATGAAGGGATGTTGAATTTTGTCAAATGCTTTCTCAGCATCTAGTGAGATAATCATGTGGTTTCTTTTTTTGAGTTTGTTTATATAATGTATTACATTGATGGATTTCCAAGTATTGAAAAAATCCCTGATTCCTGGATAAAGCCTCCTTGAGCATGATGGATGACTGTTTTGATGTGTTTTTGGATTCGGTTTGCTAGAATTTTATTGAGTATTTTTGCATGGATATTCATAAGGAAGATTGGTCTGAAGTTCTCTTTCTTTGTTGGGTCTTTGTGTGGTTTAGGTATGAGCATAATTGTGGCTTCATAAAACGAATTGGGTAGTATTCCTTCCATTTCTGTTTTGTGGAATAGTTTGAAGATAATTGGTATTAGGTTTTCCTTGAAAGTCTGATAGAATTCTGCACTAAAACCATCTGGTCCTGTGCTCTTTTTGGTGGGGTAACTTTTAATGACTGCTGCTATTTCTTTAGGGGTTGTGGGACTGTTTAAATGGTCTATTTGCTCTTGATTTAACTTTGGTACTTGGTATCTGTCTAGAAAATTGTCCATTTCATCCATATTTTTCAGTTTTGTTGAGTATAGGCTTTTGTAGTAGGATTTGATGATTTTTTTCATTTCCTCAGTTACTGTTGTTATGTCTCCCTTTTCCATTATAAGTTTATTAATTTAGATATTGTTTCTGTTGCCTCTAGTTAGTCTGGCTAAGTGTTTATCTATCTTATTGATTTTCAACCAACTCCTGGTTTTTTGATACTTTGTAGAGTACTTTTTGTTTCTACTTGGTTGATTTCAGCCCTGATTTTGATTATTTCCTGCCTTCTACTCCTCTCGGGTGTATTTGCTTCTTTTTGTTCTAGAGCTTTCAGGTGTGTTGTCAAGTTGCTAGTGTATGATCTCTCCTGTTTCTTTTTGTAGACACTTAGAGCTGTGAGTTTTCCCCTTAGCACTGCTTTCATTGTGTCCCATAACTTTTGGTATGACGAGCCTTCATTTTCATTAAATTCTAAAAAGTCCTTAATTTCTTTCTTTATTTCTTCCTTGACCAAGTCATCACTGAGTAGAGCGTTGTTGAGTTTCCACATGTATATGGGCTTTCCATTGTTTTTGTTATTATTGAAGACCAGCCTTAGTCTGTGGTGATATGATAGGACGCAAGGGGTTATTTCAATATTTTTGTATCTGTTGAGGCCTGCTTTGTAACCAATTATATGGTCTACTTTGGAGAAGGTACCATGAGGTACTGAGAAAAAGGTATATTCTGTTGTTTTAGGATGAAATGTTCTGTAGAAATCCTTTAAATACATTTGGTTCACAACTTCTGTTAATTTCACTTTGTCTCTATTTAGTTTCTGTTTCCATGAGCTGTCCATTGCTGAGAGCGGGGTGTTGAAATCCCCCCTATTATTGTGTGAGGTACAATGTGTGCTTTGAGCTTTAGCAAAGTTACTTTTATGAATGTGGGTGCCCTTGCATTTGGAGCATAGATGTTCAGAATTGAGAGTTCATCTTGGTAGATTTTTCCTTTGATGAGTATGAAATGTCCTTCCTTATCTTTTTTGATAACTTTCAGTTGAAAGTAGATTTTATTTGAAATTCGAATGGGTACTCCAGGTTTCTTGGGACCATTTGCTTGGAAAATTGTTTTCCATCCTTTTACTCTGAGATAGTATTTTTTTTTTTTCCGCTGAGGTGCGTTTCCTATATGCAGCAAAATTCTGGGTCCTGTTTACATATTCAGTCCGTTAGTCTGTGTCTTTTTATTGCAGAATTGAGTCAATTGATGTTAAGAAATATTAAGGAAAAGTGATTGTTTCTTCCTGTTATTTTTGTTATTAGAGGTGGAATTATGTTTGTGTAGCTATCTTCTTTTTGGGTTGTTGGAAGATTACTTTGTTGCTTTTTCTAGGTTTTAGTTTCCCTCCCTGTGTTGGAGTTTTCTGTCTATTATTCTTTGTAGGGCTGGATTTGTGGGAAAATACTGTGTAAATGTGGTTTCTCCATCTATTGTGATTGAGAGTTTTGCTGGGTATAGTAGTCTCAGCTGGCATTTATGTTCTTTTAGGGTCTGTATGATGTCAGTCCAGGATCTTCTGGCTTTTATAGTCTCTGGTGAGAAGTCTGGTGTAATTCTTATAGGTTTGCCTTTATATGTTACTTGATCTTTTTCCCTTACTGATTTTAGTATTTTTTTCTTTGTTTTGTGCACTTGATGTTTTGATTATTATGTGATGGAAGGAATTTCTTTCGTGTTCTAGTCTATTTGGAGTTCTGTAGGCTTCTTGTATATGGGCATCTTTTTCTTTAGGTTGGGAAAGCTTTCCTCTATAATTTTGTTAAAGCTTTTTACTGGCCCTTTAAGCTGGGAATCTTCACTCTCATATTATCCTCAGGTTTGGTCTTCTCATTGTATCCTGGATTTCCTGGATGTTTTGGGTTAGGAGCTTTTTGCATTTTGCATTTTCTTTGACAGTTTTGTCAATGTTTTCCATGGTTTCTTCTGCACATGAGATTCTCTCTTCTATCCCTTGTATTCTGTTGGTGATTCTCGTGTCTATGACTCCCGATCTCTTTCCTAGGTTTTCTATCTCCAGTGTAGTCTCCCTTTGAGATTTTTTTCATTGTTTCTACTTTCATTTTTAGATCCTGGGTGGTTTTCTTTAATTCCTTCACCTGTTTGGTTGTGTTTTCTTGCAATTCTTTAATGGATTTTTGTGTTTCCTCTTTAAGGGCTTCTACCTGTTTATCTGTGTTCTTATTTCTTTAAAGGAATTATTTATGTCCTTCTTAAAGTATCATAAGAAGTGATTTTAATTCTGAATTCTGCTTTGTCAGTGCAATGGTGTGTCCAAGACTTGCTATGGTGGGAATACTGGATTCTGATGATGCCAGGTAACTTTGGTTTCTGTTGCTTATGTTCTTTTGCTTGCCTTTTGACATCTGGTTAACTCTAGTGCTACCTGTACTCACTGTCACTGATTGGAGCCTGTCTTTCCATTTATCTTACTTGTGTCAGAACTCCTGTGAGTCCAGATGTCTCTGTGATCCTGTGATCCTGAGCTGCTGGATGGAAGAACTCCTGGGACTCAGGCTGCCTCTGGGATCCTGAAATCCTCCTACTCTGGCTGCAGTGGCTCCTCTAGGATCGATCAGGATATGGTGTCTTCAAGGAAGCAGACCAGCTAGGTGTCTGTCCCAGCCAAAAGGACCAAGCAAGGGGTAGAAGGGGAGTGATATTCCGGAGAGGCAGGGTTTAGGTGGCTGATGGGTCCTGAGCATCCCAGGCTCCAGTTATGGCAAGGCATAGGGTTGTGCTGGAGGGTTCTTACCTGCTGCTCTGAGTGCAGTGGCTCCTCTAGGTTGGCTCAGGATATGGTGTTTTCAGAGGAACAGACCAGCTAGGTATCTGCCCCAGCCAAAAGGATCAAGCAAGGGTGATGAAGATTTTCCACACCTGAAAAACAAAGCAAAGCACAAATAGAGGAACTGCAGAGCCATTCAAAAGAAACATGTATAGTGAGCAAGCACACCAAAAAGAAAAACAAACACAAACAACAAACAACAATCTATGCTTAGAATAATAATAAAAAAGAATTTTCTCATATTAATGTCAAACAACAAAACAATTAAGAAAGCATAAAGAATATCATGGAGGAATAATATCAAAAACAAGCTGTCAAAATCTCTATATAAATATATCAAATTAAACTATCCGATTTAAACATTCTTATAGAAGCAGACATGGGAGTCTTTCTTATAAAGAAACAAATATCTGGTTGGAGAGATGGGCCAGTGGTTAAGAACCCGAGCTGAGTTTTAAGAGGATTCACATTCAAGTCCCAGGAAACATATGGCAGCTCTCAACTGTCTATAAATAAAGTCCAATGGTATCTAATGGCCTCTATGGGCCTCAGACCACTCAAGCACTGCATATATATGCATACAGGCAAAACAAATATTTTATGTGCATGAAACACAAACAAACAGATAAATAGACAAATAGGTAAAAATATGAAACTTGTCTTTTTTCTTTTTTGCAAGTTTCAAAAATGCATTTATTTATTCACTATACAACACAATATCGGCCTCTCCTCTCCTCCTAGCTTCCCCTCATGCAAGATCTCCCCCATTCCACCATCCCCTTCTCTTTTTTGAGAAGAGGAAGCCCTCCTTTGGGTGTCACCCTCAAACTAATGCCATCATCATCACATCCCCTACCAACATCATATTGCTGCTGGACTATGTTCATTCTCTCCCACTGAGGCCAGACAATGCGGGATCCACAGGCAGGCAGCCAATAGGCTCAGGGACAGCCCCTGCTCCAGTTGTTGGGAGATCCACATGAAAACTAAGAAGGGCAAGCAAAATGAGAATGGAATGTGATATTTATTGATATAAGGAAAACCCTGTATGGGGTCTTTGTGATCTCCAAGTCTGACAGAGCAATGATCTGATCAATGTAAAATGAAAAGGAATCTAATTCAACACAACTCAATAGCTGGTCAAACCTCGAAAAGCTTGACAGTGCACAGTTTATTTTAGACATATTTAAACACAGCATAATTTAGGAAAAAAGTTTCCTGATGATAATAAACTTAATCCTGTGTGCCCAATAAAACTGAAGGTGAGACTACATAGAAACTCTTTGTAAAGTACATGTGACATCTTCCATAAAAGGAGGAGAGGGACTCTATAGGTTGACTTCATGTGACATCTTAAGGCTCTGGTAGAGGATCTGATGTGGTCTGGGTCATATAGTTAAAGCAAAGATCACCAAGCTGTCAACAACTTCTGCTCCCAGTCTTCTGGGCAGAAAAGGTTATACTTCTCTTCCTTTGAAGAGTCACCCCTGCATGTTTAACATTCTTGGTTTCTCAATGCTTATCTGTGAGCACAAGAACCTCTTTGTCCTCTACAGAACTGTATCAACCTATATTTATATACTGCTTAAAATGCTTCTGACATCAAAGACAAATATTCTCTTAGACAAACATTGAAGGAACTTTTTACCTATTGAAGTGTCTTTGAGAAATGCTAAAATAAGTTCTTTAAAGTGAACACAAATGATATAGGCAAGAAACTCAGGTCTAATTTTTATTTTTAATCTTCATTAACTCAAGTTTGAATTACAAAATCTTTATCTAAAAACGCTCATTTGAAACTTATATGTAGAATTGTACTGAGGCCTTATTAAAACTCATGACTTGAATTTTGCCTTTTAAAGTAAATGGGCCAAGGAATGATAAGACAGAAGGGAGGAAAACATGAAAGGGGTGGGAAGGGAAGAAGAGAGGGAATAATGCGGATATCAAAATCCTGAATTGCTTAAAGTACAGAACACAAAAGTGAGAGTCAAGAATGAAATATAGAAAGCAGTAATGACTTTATAGGTATCAATTCGTATGTGTCAGGGATTGAACCTCCATTGCCAAGCTTGCATGACAAACATCTTTACCTGCTGAACCATTTTGCTGTCCTAGACTAACAAATTTTTATTGCTAAAAAATTCTGAGCTAATGCTCTTCTTCTGGTCTGGAACCAGTGACAGAACATACAGTTACCACATAGTCTCCTCCAGCCACATGGCAACTATTCCTAGCTACCCAATCAACTGCTACTTCCTAAAATTCTTCCTGTGAGTTAGAGATATAATGGATTATAAAGTGTATTTTTTTTAAAGGAAATTGTGATGTTCTGAATTCTAGGCATTTTCCTTCTAAAAAAGAGTAATTAAAAATTTTCAAGTGGTTTCATCCTCCCTTTGCTTCTGGGATCAATCTGTTCTCAACTCTTTTTATTTGATTCTTGTCTTCTTGTGGAAGGAGTATAGATGAGTTCTCCAGGCAAGGTGAAGATTCATGTTGCAGTGACCTTTTTTTGGAGCTGTGATGGCTAATCCTGGTAGTCAACTTCACTACATCTGGAATCAATGGAAACCCATCTGCTGACCACTGGTTGGTGGTTTTTATTAATTGGATGATTTGAGGTGTAAAGACTCATCCTAAATCTAGTCTATATCTTCTTTTTTTCAGTTAATTTCATATTAATTTTATTTTATTGATTTTCTTTATTTTAAATGTATGTTTTATTGGATAGTCTACTTATTTACGTTTCAGATGTTACTCTCTTTCTCCATTCCCGCCCCCCAGAAATTCCCTATCCAGTCCCCACTTCCACTGCTTCTATGAGGGTGTGTCCCTACCCATCCACCCACTCACCTCTCCCCACCCCTAAATTCCCTAGTACTGGGGCATTCCGCCTTCACAGGACCAAGGACCTCCTGTCCCACCAATGCCTGACAAGGCCATCCTCCCCTGAATATACAGCTGGAGCCATGGATCCCTCCATGTGTGTTCACAGGCTAACTGTTTAGACCCTGGAAGCTCTGGTTGATTGGTATTGTCGCTCTTCCCATGCTGCCACAACCCCCTTTAGCTCCTATTCATATATGTGGAGTTGCATGCATGTGTAAGTACATACACATATGTAAGTGCAGGCATGAAGCTAGATATTAACACTTGGTATCTTCCTTAAATGTTATCCATCTTATTTATTAAGGCAGAGTCCATCAGCAGAGTTTGCTAATTTGCCTAGTGTAACTATCTAGTTCACCCTAAGGATCCTTGGATAGGAATACAGGGAAGTTACAATATTTTCTGGAATGTACGTAATTACTAAGGTTCCAGGCTCCCCTCCTCATGCATGTGTAGCAAATTCTTTGCTCACTGAACTATCTCACAGGCATTTAAAGAAGAGAGATCATACAATGTCTTCAATTAAAACACAATGGTATTAGCTTAAAGCCATTTACACTTACACTTAGCTGTGAAAATTCCAACACTCTAGGACATTAGCAACACATATACACATCATGCAAAAGTAAAAATAAAAAAAAGGAAAGTAGTAAAATAAATTTTAAGAATATGTTAAGCTAAGTTATAGTAAAAATATAATCTTCTAAAATTTGTGCAAATCAATAAAAGCATCTTAGAGGGAAATTTATAGCACAAATTGCATATTTATGAAAATTATTGTTTACAATAAATAATATTAAGAATCAATCTTAGAAGTTAGACAAAGAGAAGAAAATTAATTCCAAAGTAATCAGGTGAAAAGAAATAGTTAGGTAGAGGGAAAATTATGAAATTGAAATTAGCTATAAACAAAGTAACTCTGAAAAACAAAATAAGTATGAAATCAAAATTAGCTATAAACAAAATAACACAATAAATAACTCAATAAAGTAAACTAGTAGAACCAAAGCCATTTGTTTAAAATATTAATTGATAAACTTTTAGACAGTCCAAAAAAGGAACACTTGACAAAGAAGCATCATTACGGATATAAATATTATTACAAAGGCAAAAATGAAAGTTAGAACAACCTGATGTCCACATTTGATAAACTAGATGAAGTGAATTTATTCTGTAAAAATCAACAATCTACTAAAACAAGACTCAGTGGATAATTTTCATAGGCTTGTTTCTATTGATCCAAGTGAGAACTTGTTTGGAGGTCCTAATAGGGGAGCACAGCTACTCATATTCCCTTGAGTGAAGATGGTTCTCCTCTGTTTAGGAAAGGTCATCCTCTTTGATCAACTCTGAAGCTTTGGGAGAGATGCACGTGAAAGGGTGAAGGAAGAAACGGATACACGCCTAGCTAAATCAAGATCCAGCTATACCCTCTTGGGCATATACACAAGAGCAGTTGATATCAATAGGAGGACTTCTCTTTTCAGAAGAGAAACAGAGGTGCAGTAGGTCTAGGGGGAGGGAAGGGTTGGTAGGAGGCCAGGCTGTGGTTGGGATGTCTTGTATGAAGGAAGAATACATAAAATAAAATAATGAAAAATAAACTTAGATAATAATGAATAATTTTCTATATTGAATGTAATAATCTCAGATACGTTCATTGTAAAATATAATTTTACAAAACATTTAAGAAGGAAACCATATGAACTATTCACAGAATTCACAATTATTATCAAAGGATACAGGGATAACTATAGAGACAATACAGGGATGCCTGGTTGCAAGCCTAGGGTTAGGAAAGGCTCACCGCAGGCTAAATACAAAATTAAAACATGTCTCCCTAGGAATTGTGGGGGAGAAATGTGTCATCTTAAAACATCACAGTGTCACAGTGAGTAGAGGTGAATACCAACCTCACCCATGAACTGAAGAACGTGTAAGAGTGCTGTTATACCCAACCTTGATTGTCAACTTGACAGCATGTTGAATCAATTAAAATCCAAGCTGCTGAACAATACTGTGAGGGATTGTTTTAGTCAGATTTATGTGAAGCAGTAATTCCACCCCTATATCTGGACCATACCTCCTGGTTGCAGCTCACATAAAAGTGCATGGAAGAAGAAACTTTGTTTTTCTTGCCCTTACTCTCTCTGCCAAATTCGTCTATTCTGCTGTTGCTGCTACTAAGTTCTGTAGATTTCTAACTTTGACTAAAGATCAGACTAAGACTGCTGAGACATCCAGCCTTATGGAATGAACAACTACCCGATTCTTGGTAGCCTTTCCATCATGAGATGGCTGTTACTACGTGACCCAGACCACGTCCCATAAACATTCTATTAGTTCTTTTGCTTGAGAGTAGTGATCCTCCCCCTGTGGGTTTGAACCCCCTTTGGTGGTTGAATGACCCTTTCAAGGAGGTCACCTACAACCATCATAAAAAACAAAACAACACAAAAAACAGGTATTTATATTATAATTCATAACAGTACTAAATTACAGTTCTGAAGGAGAAACAAAAATAATTTTTTATTTGGGGTCATCACAACATGAACGTAACTGTACTAAAGGTCCACAGCATTAAGAAGGTTGAAAACCACTGCCCTAGAGAACCCTGACTAACTCAAGCCGTTATTTCCATTCTGTTCTCCTAGGGCAACTTAGGAGGACCAAGTCAGTCTAAAACATTTTCTTCTGGACTAGAGTTAACCATTAAGACCCAAATCTACTTACTTTTAAAAAGAACTTACTTTGGGCTAAAACTGAAAAGGAGATAGACTAACTGCTGGGAATAAAATATTCTATGATTTCTTTTCATTTTTCTAGTTTGCACTATGGAAGTGAACTCAGGTGGGCCTCTCCTTCTATCAGAATCCTATACTAGAGACGTTCAACTATATCAGCACACAATCTGGTCATTTCCCTGGAGAAAATAGGAGAGAATCAATAGGCTGATGAAGTATGTAGAAGTAATGGATGCTTGAACGATGGGAGAAATGTGAACTTAAAACTGACAGAGATTTAAGCTCTTTATAACCAAGCAGAACTGTGAAGCTGACAGTAACCACACAGGTGCTTGCTGTGGTCTTTAGTGTATCTGACACCACCTCACAAGTGCGCACACAAGGAAGCACATATCCAAAGAAGGTCTGAAGGCCTTGATGTGACATTGGTAATTTTACAGATTTCAAGGATCCAGATTTGTTGCTAAGCTGTCATATCTGTGCCTTGTTTATTTTCCTTTCTCTTTGGTGTGACACCAATTTTGCAGAAGGCCTGTGATTTAAAATAATAAAAAGAAATAAAGAGTGTCTATGGACTGGGATCTTTCATAAACCAGCAAATACACATGGAGAAATAAAAGCTGTATCCAGTAGCAAAAGTTCATAGAAGATCAAAGCCAACTAATTAATGTGGCCCTGATATTTATACCAGGTACTTAGTAAACGTGAGTTCTTTACATTGCTAAGAATTCAAGACACTAAGTAGGAGACTATAGGAGAAGGACAGAGGTTTTCATCAAGTCTTCAATCAAATTTAGAAAGATATACTTAGATAATGAGTAACAAATTCAAGGAAGTACTTACTTGATCAAGTACTTCTTGAACAAGCAGAGTTATAACCCAAAACTGAAACAAGAGACAATCAAACTCTGAAATGCAGCTTGAAAAGAAACTTTCTTTCTTTCATTCTTCCTTCCTTCCTTTCTCTCTCTCTCCCTCTCTCTCCTTCTTTCTTTCTCTCTTTCTCTCTTTCTCTCTTTCTCTCTTTCTCTCTTTCTCTCTTTCTTTCTTTCTTTCTTTCTTTCTTTCTTTCTTTCTTTCTTTCTTTCTTTCTTGGATTCTAGAGAATAATAAACACAGCAACATACTTTCTAAGAATCTCACCATAAGAAAACATCTGAGACACAAAATTGTCCAATTCTCAGCCCAGCAGCTGGAGAAAGATGAGTGAGGTTCCTTCCTCTGCCTGCTAGACTCAAGGAGAGTCCTCTCTCATAAGGAAGTATGACACCAGTAAAGAAGATGTTTCCACTAAGTAAGTAGCCACATAACAGGTCCTCCTTTCATCCCAGGCCTATGACATCCTTGTGCTAATGAAAAATATCCAAGTGGTAGGCTAAACAAGTGGGGTATGCACACATGCATGGACACACACAGACAACAATTAGATGTAGACAACCTCTTTGTCAATGGGGGTGGTTCAGTCCTGCCTGCCAAGCCAGTTTCTCCAGCACTATTTGTTGGAGAGTTCCCTTCTCCATTTGAATGGCTTTAGCACTTTTTAAAAATCTGTGTTGGAAAGATTTACCTGAAGCTATTTCTGCATTCCCTATTGCTGACAATGATCTCATACAGAGCACAATCATTAGTAATGAGAGAATTGTCTGTTTATTCTTCCTTGTAAACATTATGTGTTCTAGGAACTGTTGTTTCATATAAGTTACTTGTTTGTGTATGTCTACCAAAAACTTTATCATGTACCACTGTGGTTTTTATTTTATAAGCTATACGTGGCTAATTATATTGAACATGTTTTTGCGCTTTTTGTAATATGTGTTGGTCCAAATGAAAAAACTACTTGATTCAATTAAAAAATAGTCAAAGCATAACACTGATCAGTCACCAGAACTAGAATACAGAATAGATAAAGTATACATGTACAGATATGTAAGAAGTCACTAAGGAAATGGATACAATTAACTATGTGGTTACACAGTTTGAGCTTGCACAGGTAGAGCTAGTCTGAGTCCTAGAAGCAGGAAACAATATACTGTGGCATGGATATCTAATACTAGTATAAAGCATGATGCTGATGATGTCAAGGTATGGTCATACCTTATGCTGAAATAATAATGAAGTCTCATTTACAGCATGGTATAGCAATAAAAAGTTGACTCAAAAACCTTGATACTAAGTGAACAGCAAAGACAAAAAACAAAAAAACAAAAACAAAACAAAAAACAAAACAAACCAAAAAAATAAACTAAAACAACAACAAAACTCCTCTGTGAAATGATACCCGAGAGTTGGCAATCAGCATGGCTCAAAATCAGTATTTGTTAATTCATTACCAAAAATACAGAAGATAAGATTTGTTTGCAGAGGTCATAGAGACAGCTGAAATAAAGAAAGAGAAAACTGAATAAATTTAACCTCAAATAGTTCTGAGAGAATTATGACATAGGTATAAGAAATGTATGACTAGGGAAAGAAATTAATAAAAAGCTGTGCACCAACTAAGAGAAGAATAAAAATAGAGAAAGATAAGGGAATAATCAGTAACTAAAATTATTAGGCATACAACTGATTAAGATATGAGGAAGGAAAAGGTAAACATATAAATGAATTCAGGAATCTTGGAAGAAAATTGAATATCAAGGAATAAAGATATTTAATAATTGTAGTTAAAGCAACAAAAAAGTAGAACAAAGAACACATTTAAAAAGCTAAATGCATGTTTGTAGTGTAGAATGGAAGGAGGAGAGTCTATTACCTAAACTTGGCCCAAAAAAACAAAGTGCTAAGAATATAGATTATAATTTAAGTGATCAAAACTAGAACAAACATTCTGACAATTACTCAATAAATGCTTTAGAAAGAGTAAATAGCAGGAAAAGAAAAGATAATAGTTGAAAATATACTGGCTGGGATACTGTTAGAATTCTTTAAACACTTGTAATTGTCCAGATGATGAATAACGTAATCTCCAAATTTGTATTTACTATAGTGGAAACCAGAGAAAAACTCTTTTAAAAAACATCCAGAGATAACCAATAGAAAGTCCTGGCTTCAGCAATGTCAGTCAACAATTGACTCTGCTGCTTTGGGTAATGAGAATGTCATAGACCAGAGCATCTGTACTTCTTCCCTCTCAGGAGGTAGAGCAGAACATGTAAAGATCTGAAATAGATATGGCCCCCAAGGAAATGGCCTAAGTAATTCACTTCCACCAACTATGTTCTCCCTCTGAACATTCCGTCATGTTTAACTAACACATCAGAAACTCATCAGTGCTATCCATTGATTAGAGAGAGACCTTATAATCTGGTCATACCTCAATGACTGAATAAATCAGCTGTAGACCAAGCCTTCAGTTGGTGATCTTGGAAGGTAACTAGAAACTACAATATGTTTTATTGTTGGCTGTATTTTTTTAAAAAAGAATTATAAAAGCAAATTAAAATTCTAACTGCCAGCACATACAACATGATCATACTTGAAAATAAGACTCTTGAAAACATAATTGTTTAAATAACAATGGTTACTCACAGTAACAGAGTAGGGTATTAACCTAGTACTGTTGAAGTTAGAAGGAAGGAAAGAGATAATTGGAGAGAAGGTAATCATATGTAAACACAGAGACACATGAAGAGGGAATTACATTAGAGAATGAAGATGCATTAAATTTCTTATTTCAGGGATCTATTATAGATATATGATAATCCACAGAAATCAGGAAGTAGGATAGACAAATACTCTCAATTCCTAAAAGAACATGATCCTTTAACACTTGATCTATTAGTATCTGGCTCCAGAATTGTAAGAGAATAAATTCTTTATGAAAAGTAACTTTTATTCACAAGATGTAATTGTCATCTTGGAGTCTTACTGGTAAATAAACTCACACTTTCTAGCTCTTTCTGAACACTTACTGGTCCATCTCAGTTGTTCTGACCCAAATTCCTATCGAAGCTAACCGATTCAAACTACCATCTCTTGGTCTCTCATTAAATTGTTCTACTTGGTCATCAAAATAACTCTGGCTGTGTGTTCTAATCTTCTACCTCCTTCTCATTCTCTTGTTTTTTTCTTCACCTATAAACTGTCTCTGTAAAACTACCCCAGTAAAACTGTCTTCTCCCCCTTCTCTCTCTTTTTGTCCCCCCTCCCCTTTTCTCTGTGATGCTCTCTGAGTCAACTCTCCTGTGAGAGTTGGGCATATCCTTTTCTGACTCATCCCATTAAATCATTCTCAGATTCACTTCTTTATCTGCTCCTCAATTTGATGTAACTTCAAACATGGCTGCTTTCTTCTACAAACTAGCTTTATCTTTTGTGTTTGAGATTACATATATGTACTATGGGCATGTCTGTATTCCAGCCAGATCACACAGACCTAGTCTTTGGATGTGATCTCTTGCATAGCAGCCATGTTGCTAGATTAAAATTCCCCTACAATTCTTTAACTTTTTATTCCTGACAGTTTTATAAAATTTTTACTGAAAGAAACTTTTATACCATATATTTTGAACATGTTTTCACTTTCCCAAATTTCTCCTAGATCCTCCCCACTATCCTGCATGTACTGGCTGGTTTTTTGTGTCAGCTTAGCACAAGCTAGAGTCATCACAGACAAAGGAGTCTTCCTTGAGGAAATGTCTTCATGAGATCTAGCTATAAGACATTATCTCAGTTAGTGATCAAGGGTGGGAGGACCCATTGTAGGTGGTGCCATCCCTTCAGCTGGTAGGTCTGAGTTCTATAAGAAAGCAAGCTGAGCAAGCCATGGGAAGCAAGCCAGTAAACAGTACCCCTCCATGGCCTCTGAGCCAGCTCCTGCCGCCAATTTCCTGCCTGTGTGAATACCTGCCCTGACTTCTCTTTGGTAATGAACAGCAATGTGCAAGTATAAGCTGAACAAACCCTTTCCTCCCCAATTTGCTTCTTGGTTATAATGTTTTGTGCAGGAATACAAACCCCGACGAAGGTACTACCCACCAACATTTATATTCTCTTTTATTCTTAAGAAAAACAAAAAAAAGAAAAAACAATAAGCAAAATCTTGAAATGCAAACTTCCAACAAACATACCAAAAAATTAAAAATAAACAAAAACGATACTATTAACGTACAATGGGATTCATTTTCTGTTGGTCACCTGATCCTGGGCAGGGAGCAGCCCTGAAGTTTGGTTGATATATCTAATGATACTACATTGGAAAATTTTATTTTCATTTTCCAGGACATATAAATTGCAGATAGTTTATTTGTTAGGGATAATAACAAGGCTTTGTGCTAGAACCTCATATGTATATAATGTTACAATCTCTATGGGTTTATATGTGCAACAACCCTGTTGTATGTAGAAGACATTTATTTTTCTTGGAGTCACCCATTACTGCTGTCTCTTATAGTCTTTCTACCTCTTCTTAGGGTTTTCTGAGTTTTGATTGGAGGGGTTTGATATAGACACCCTTTTAGAATGGAGTGCTCCAAAGTCTCTACTTTACTGCATAATATGATGATGTGGGTCTCTGTGTTAATTCACATCTAATATAGGGAAGGAGCTTCTCTGATGTAGGTTGTATAGCAGTATGTCAGTAGGAGTTATTTTATTACTATGTTCTTTTAGCAGAACACCAATACAGAATCACAAATAGCTTTTGCAACAGGCTGTGATGACTGGAAGTCACAAAAGACCCCTTTGGCCAATGACTCAATGTGATGTAGCCCCTTAGTGGCACTAGAGAATTTCTTTGCTGGCACAAAACCTTTTTTGGGGGAACTGTCTCGCATATTATTTGATGACTACATTTATATTACTTTTATATGTGTATATATGCATATATATATATGCATCTACTGTTTATGTGTATTGTTTGTTTATATAAATTTAATGGCAATTAGCATTAGTCTAGGAGAATGTCTTCTTGGAGATTTGTGATGTAGATTACTTTCTAACTTCACTATATATATATATATATATATATATATATATATATATATATATATTAGATATATATTGAGAAAAGCTGTTTTCATATTCAGTTGATGGATAACAACTAGATCACACAGCTGTGAATTACAGGAGTCAAGGTCAAAATACTACCTTGACTATCTCCAAAATGGGTTTTTCCATGAATTAGTAAATACTACCTATTAAAAAAATTAGTTTTATTCATGCTGTAACTGATTCTTTAGCAAAGCTACTACTGAATTCACTGGCACACTCATGCACGCATGCACACACACACACACAATTCAACACTACTGACCATTTTACCTCTGACATATGCAGATATAATCAATTTAATATACCAGCTTGGTGTACAAGATGTACTAATAATGACCTCCATTAGCAGTAGTCTAAATTTTATTTTAATTTTGAAAATTTTTTCCTTGTCATTTAAGCAAAAAATTCATAAAAACCAATAAAAGCAATATATTTAACAGATTAATCAGAGTGATTCATTTCATGTGTAGATGAACCTAAAATGATTATAATGTCCATTTTTTTGATAAAATTTGTCTACAGTAGCCAAATTTCCTGTATTCCATTAATGTCTTCTTTCCTAATCTTTCATTTTATATAAAATTGGAGTAATTTGCATGTTTGTGCACAGAATTTTGTTTTATTCATGATGATTGTCTTTCTAGAGAGAATCACAGATGAAAGAGGAAAAGACTTTAAAGGATTTATTTTATCATTTTACTTGATGGACAAACCTGAAGATAATTTAATAGGGTTGGCTTCTCAAACATTCTGACATTCTATTTCTGAAATGCTAGTGAATATTAAGAAGGCTTCAAATAATTTGTCAGAAAAATTAGAAAAGGGGGAAACAGATTGCTGCATTGTGAATCTGCAGGTTAAAATGAATTTCTTAATCTCATATTTAAGTTGAAAATCTGGTTATCTCTGAAAATATACATAAGAATAAGGTTATATGGACTGAGAACTTTATATTTAGGCATTGAAATATATGTGTGTATGCATGTATGTATGTATTAATATATATGCATGTGTATACACATGCATATATATTAATGGAGAAAAGGAAGGGAGAAATGATATAATTATATTATAGTCTCAATAAAAATTTATTTAAATCCAATCAGAGAGTGGTTGACTATGCCCAGGTATCACTATTGTACCAATGAGCATCGCTTTCTTATCAGTTATAGTGCACTGGATCACAGGTGGTTAAGATTGATAGTTGATACTTCCTCTAGTTACCTACATAGCTTCTTTCACCTCTATGAAAGTTAGCCAGTGATGATAAAGCTTCCAGGTGAATACTATCCACATTACTTCCTCTTCTATGAGCCAAATATGTGCTGTCTTCAACAATAGTATCTAATTGTCAAGTTATAGAGAATAACTAAGAACATTGAGAAATAGCCTGTAATCTTGAGGGTCTATGGTATCTTACTGGCCAACACCACCAAAAGTGGTATCTCATTCTTAGCACTGGGCTTTTGTCTATTAGCTGTTGTTATCTAGGAGGAGCATTGCTGACATGTCATAAAGTAACCTGTGACTAGAGATGTCATGGTACCTATAAAACAACCTGCTCTTATTTTCCTGCTAAATTGGAATAGTATTAATCTGATTCCTAATGACTTATCATTATACTCATTGATCAGTGATTGTCTCAACCCTTATCAAAGCTGCTTCTTTTTGCAGGAAGTAGAGATTAACAAAGATCCAAAATGATCAATGGGAAAAGAATAAAAGACTATAAAATAATCAAGCCTAAACAGAACAGCTATGTGACACATTGTCCTGCCAAGGGGTCATTATAGAAGGGGGTTATTAATTTACTTCAAGGAAACAGAGTTTAGCTAATATTGCAGGGCAACTGTACATATAAATTCACATTAGGTGAGGTAGCATGGACAAAGCATACACAAGTCCAAGACAGACAAAACTGTAGTATAGAGAAGTTACATAGGCACAACTTCCTACCACTAATTTCTAGTCAATACTTATTGGCAACTGATAGTTGCTATGACAGAGTGAGTTTTCTCTAAGAGTTAGCCCCTAGTAAGTCAACCATACTCCATAGGAAGGCCACACATACAGAAATATTTGGACAACACTCTTTGGACTTGATTTTGTTTCTGTAAGGGCACAAAGTTGGATAAGCTGGAATGGGAAGTAGATTTGGGGGACTAGGAAAAACTGGGAAAATGTGAAAAAATATATTGTATGAAATTCTCAAAGAACTAGCAAAAGATGAGCAATAAAATAATTTTTCATTATTAAACAATTAATATTTCTCTAGATAATGACCATTGTAGTTTCACCACAATTTTCTGCTGATTTTTTATCGTAGACTAAAAATTGTTAACATTATAGAACCTATACTAAAAATTTTTGATGGTCTATTTTTCCCATCCTAATTCATATAAACATATGAATATATAAATATATATATATATATATATATATATATATATATATATATATATATTTGACAACTATCACTTTCCTCTTTACAAAATAGAAAAATCTACTTCATTAAGAGTTTCAATTCCTCTTGTAAAAAATATGCTAAGAGCCAAAAAAGTTTAGGGTACAAAGAGTGTTTAATAGGCTTCAGAATGTTTATTTGTTATAATAGTCATTAATTATATGATATTTAGTTTTTATATACCAGTTTTCTTGGCTTAGAAGTGCCAAACAATGGGTTTGGCTGAGGACGGTCTATGGATAGATTGCTTATTCTTTTGGTGAGCTACGTAAAGAGTAGATGATAATTCCAATGTGGGTTGATATCAGGCAATCACTGAAGGCATGAACAGGGCAAAAAGGTAGAGGGAGGATGAATTCCATCTTTATCTTCAACTGAAACATCCATTCTCTTCCATCCTTGAATAACTGGAACTCCAGCTATTTGATCAACTGGACACACTCACAAGGGTACATTCTCCTGGTTTCTTAGATTCTGTGTATTTGCTAATATCAAACTGGGAAAGTTTCAGACTTTTAAATAGAATGAACAAATTTGTGTATGTCTATTGGCTTCATTTCTTAGGAAAATCTACAAATTTAATCATCACTGTTACCTTTCATAGTTACCTGAACTTGTAGACAAACTGAAAAGGTACTATACCTCTTTTCACTAAATATTAACATTGAGCTTGTTGCCTAGACTACTATTTTAATATTTTGTGATTCAAAACATATATGCATCAGAAGATGATATTGAAGAAGCTTTCATGGCAGACTGGAGATATACACACTCCCCATTTCTCAGTATAGTTTTATACTGGGAGAGAAACATACATAAGCCTCAGCTGGTTGTATTCAAGATGATTTCATATTGTGATAAAATAGATTAGGTATAATTCTATTGTCTTTAATTGAGAATTGAAGTACAATGTTGTCAATATATTCCCATTTGGAATTATCACCATGTGTGATTTTTTTTATACCAAAATGTATACTTTATGATGACCATCAGACATGATCCTATCTTATTGACTTCCAAGAAAAATGATTTTCTTTACTAAGCATGTCCATCTTTGGAACACTGTGACACTGTTTTCATCTACAAAGTTTCCATTTGAGAATTATACAATCTAACTACAATAACAACAAACACACCTTCAGAGAGAGAGAATGAGAGAGAGAGAGAGAGAGAGAGAGAGAGGGAGAGGGAGAGGGAGGGAGGAAGGGAGGGGGAGAGGGAGAGGGAGAGATAGAGACAGAGACAGAGACAGAGAGACAGAGAGAGATTTTGTGATTCATGTAGACTGTAGGATACAGGCTGGACTCATCTGCTCAAGTTGTTTTTATATTGCAGGTTTTATCAGTTGTATAGCTGATCCCTTTTTCCTCTTTCCAGAACTTTAGGCTCAAAATTCTCAAGCACTCATAAGGAAACATATAAATTACTAATGGTATACTAGGTATTTTCAATCTTACTTTCTTTTCTAGTGTAAATATTGCTAATAAAAGAAGAGACTACTTCTTATCTATGTAGCCTGAGACTCCTCAACATAGACCTTTTGGTAATCACTACTGATCAATCAGTGTTGAAACAGTGAATAAAACAAGACTATCACTCTTATAACAAAGTATCATGGCTGGCATTTTCAGCCTTTTTTCTGGCAATACTTTATGTTCTTGTTTCTTTTAATCTTTTGTTCACTTTATCACTTGGAGATTTTGTTCATTCATATATTCATATCTACACTTAATTTTAAATTCTGCCCAGTCCAATATTTTAGGAATCAATCAAAGCATAGTTACTTATACTCTCAATGAGCTTGAAGTATTTTGGCCACTGAAATACATGATAAGTGTATCCTAGAAAGTTGTATATTACTCAAATAAATTAAAATTTAGAGCAACTATATAGTAATTATATAGATTATAATTTATAGTAATTATATAATAAAATATAGATTATATAAATGCTATATAAACAATATATATATATATATATATATATTTCTATTTGATAGAGTTAGTATGAATAAGAACAGCAAAATTATAACATGAATCTATGTGGTTAAAAAGGTATCAAGACTTCAGGAAAAAATTTGCTTACTAGTGACTGACTGAGTAAACTACAAATTTAAGATTGTGTTATTCGTGATTTGCCTTTGCATTAGGTACTGGCTTTTAAGATGCTATATATATGCAGCAGTAAGAAGACTTTAGAAAACAACTTTATGGATGTTTTAGTTTCTTCTTTTTTAATGAAGATTTCATGTATACTTCAAAGAGTGTGAGTGTGAACCAATAATGCTTAAAAATCTTACTGAATTCCATCTTAGTACATGATAGTCACATGACATTTTATAACAGGATAAGCAAAAAATGTTTTAGTTTCAAATAATATAAAAACCCAAATCATAATAGATAAAACATGAAAAGAACAGCCTGGTCTATTTGAGCTTCTAGCATAGATGTATTTGCAGTATCTGCCTCTAAGAGTGCTGAAGTACTCAGGAAATGTTGAGAATAGAATGGCAGTAGTGAATCAAGTCTACTGGAGTGACAATTGACAATCTATAAGGTATGGCATGGTAGGCCCCAGACAGAGGTGGAGATTCTGACTCATCTACTCAGGTCTATTTCTAGATTCTTTTCTTTATTATTCATAAAACTTACAGAGCAAAATATCTATGGGCTCTAAAGTATGAACACAACCACAAACTCCATAAACAATATTTTATATTTGACCTTTATAGTTGTAAGATATAATTCACAGTGGGTCAAAAAATATACCCTAGATAAACCTATAATATTGCAGAAACTCCCATGGAACTTTTATGCTTCTCTATGACATTCAAAGACAATGAAATTTAAAGAAATATCTAGCTTTCTAACTGCCACCCCAAATATATATCAGCTTCCAAAGCCATGAAATAAATAGCAGGGACCTGCCTTCTTAAATGATTTCTGCAATGACATACAGAAATTTCATGTAATCCTTATTTCTAAAGATTCTACATATGACACACAGGGAGGAAATAGATGTGCTGAGGCACAAAAGCACCACATTACACACAGGCAGAACATCTGTTTACATTTTAGTATTCAAAGATTTCAGTGCAAATCTCATTGAAATGTAAATCCCCAAAGTTATGAATCATAAAGCATATATTCTTTCTCTAGAATGGAACTTTTCTTATAATCTATAGAAGTTGAGAAACAAATAAAAATCTAGAAAGAGCCAGAAGATAGAAAGGAGACTTTTGAAGTGCTATCTTCTAAGTCATGGCTATTAAATTCAGTACCTCATAGTCACTATAGATACCTGTACAAGACCTATATGAGGTCAAGACAGCCAAAATGTCAACAAAGATGGGAGAGGTGCTCCCCAGGCCCAACACCTTACTAGGAGCCATTGTCAGTGGAGATATGCTGGGAATGGAGAATCATTCCTCTTTGAAGATATGATCACATGTTGGTTTCTCTGTGCTCTAATAAATGGCCCCACACCCATGCACATATACACGGCAGTAATTGGGAAAGACATTAAGTTAGAAGGGGATTGAGTATATTATAAGGGAGAAGGAGACGTTTTGGTGAAGAAAACTGAGAGTGTATTGTTATATTTCAGTATATACATGCAGGATAGTAACAAAGAATAAAATATATATAATAAAATATCCATAAACATTTAATGTTAGACATACAAAGAAACAATTATCTATAATTTGTACTGCTGAGCAAGATAAAAGGACAGGAAAGAATTCCCCCACAGCCATGCACAGCAGTATACTACACTACATTATGCTGCACTGCACTGCACTGCACTGCACTGCATTGCACTGCACTGCACTGCACTACACTACGATGTTAGAATTTGGATGTAAGATGGTCTTCAGAGCAAAGTCTACAAAATCAAGCCACACAGATGATCTGACTAGGGTCTTTGAAGCAGATGCTCAGATGAGACTTCTCCTGCTCTTTATTATTTCCTCCCAGAATGGGAGGAAGGAGGGCACTTCTCTAGAGAGAGACACTGTTGCCAAAGGAATCTGCTGAGAAAAGTAGGAATGCAGGATTACCTCATCTCCTCATCTCAAAATGCCAGGAAACTTACTCCTCCAACAAGCAGGCAAGGGAATATATCTTCAATGATGTAAATAGGACAAGTGGGCTGATTTGATACAAACTTAGAGATGTAAAAACATATTCAGCAAAATCTTAAGACTATCAGTGGAGAAGCAGCCAGAGACCTAAGAGCAGGAGTGCTCCCAGTGACTAAGGTAATTAGTAGACATAGGTCCTGACCTCCCTGGCCACAGTTAGACAGAGATTGGAAACAATGAGCAGAAAATGCTAAAGTTGTAAAAGCTTATTATATGGGGGAATCCAAGACAGGTAAGGTGAGCTATTATGCTGTTCTCTCTCTTTTGGAAATTTTTAAAATTTATTTATTTATTCACTTTACATCCCAATATTAGCCCCATTCTCCCATTACTCCTCACACAGCCTCTCTCCTTCTTTCCTCCCTCTCTCATTCTCCTTTGAGAAGTGGGGGTCCCTTGGGTACCATTCTATCCTAACACATCAAGTCACTACAGGTCTAGGTGAATCCTCTCCCACTGAGGCTAGAAAAGGTGACCCAGTTAGGAGAACAGGATCCATAGGTAGGCAACAGATTTAGGTTCAGCTCTCACTCCAGTTGTTGCCAGACCCACATGAAGACCAGGCTTTACATCTGCTACATATGTGCAAGTTCGGGGAGTATGGGAAAGGGGGAAAGGACTTTGTCCAGCCCATGCATGCTCGTTGGTTAGTGGTTCGATATCTGCAATGGCCCCTCTGTTGCCTGCCTGTGAATTCTGTTCCCTTAACCAGGGGTGCCTCCCCATTCTCAGAGGAGAAGGAAAGTGGAGAGGGAAGGAGGGGCTCTATGAGGATGGATGGGGGTTGCTGCAATCATGATGTAAAGTGAATAATTAAATAATTTATTAGAAAAAACAGGCTGAGTACATAGTAAGATAGCAGTGTTTGTATTTTTTAATTTATTTATTCTTCAATAATTTATTTTTTATTCACTTTACATCTTGATCACAGCCACCCCCCCCTTCTCATCCACCCTTTATAACCTCCTCCTCTCATTGGCCCCTCTACTTCTCCTCACTTGGGTATCATTCCACCATAGGACATCTAGTCAGAGCAGGACTAATCTCATCCTCTTCCACTGAGGCCCAACCAGACAGTCCAGGTAGGGACTAACAGCAGGAGATCTAACAGCAGGGAACAGAGGCCCAGGCTAGGATAGCAGCATTTAGTGACTTCAAGGTGTATTATTAACGTTGACTGTGAGATCCACAAAGAATTCCAGTCTCTTTTAATTTCACAGATATTTTCATAATATTTCATTGTCACACTATGTTTTGAATTTGTATTTCTGTGTTTTAGTTATTTATTTTCTATAGTCTGCCCCACCTGCAAGAATAAGCTTTTTATAACATTTCATTTTCTGTATCCATTTTCTATAACTTTGTAGCTCTAATTCATGTATTTGGATTTTTTTACCTCTAACTCACATATACTTATTACTTCTTACCTTTTCTTTCCCATGTTCCTGATATTTTCTTCATTTTATTTCACAATTATTGATAAACCTAAATTAGAACTCTTTAATTGTCCATTGTTATAGGAGGCAATCACAACTTTATTCTAGTTTCTCTGTTTCTGAACCATAAAGGAAGTGTAATTCAGGTGTACAGATGTTATAGTTGTTTGTTTCTTTCGGAATTTAATACCAGGATCTTTGCCAAACCATTGTTTCCTTTGCTTCTACATCCTTCATCCATCAAAACAGTAGTGGAAATTATGACCCTACATGAAAATTTTACATGAATAAGACTCACAGAGAATGAAACAACCAAGAAAAAAATTGGCAGAAAGAAAAACCGAGAAGCACATTCATCTCAATAAATGTGTGAGGAGGGATGCTATAAATAAGGGGGGGTGCTCTTAAAGAAAATTCCCCCACTCAATGTTACTTCAAACTGTTCCCCCTTCCCTGCACCCCCAGAGGCTTCAGTCTCTGTCTTCCATTGATGCTACCCTGGTCCCCTGTCAGGGCAACAATTAGGTGGTTTCATACCTCTCCAACTCCTCCAAACCTAATCCCCCAGTCTCTCATCTCAGCAACAGAACACCTACTGCAACCTTCCTTCCCTCTGTCTACATCTTCATGGATTCCACAGACTTTTCCCTCCTCTTCTCCCTCTTTCCATTTGTTGTTTTATCCCAGTTCCCAACTCCAGCAGGCACTCCTTGCTAACCTTGCAGACCACTCCTGTCAGGGAAGCAGGTAGGCTATCTATATAAGCTTCCCCTCTACTTCTGTTTAGCTAGATCCAACCCTCCACTCTAATCCCTAGTGCCATAGCATCCCATCTGGGATGACCTGTCTTCAGTTTACCCCCCACCCCACTCCCATTCCAAGAAGACAAATAAGATCCTGGTTGAAGTCTCTGCTCTTCTACCTCCTGAGAACTCCCACACTTCCCAGTATCCAGAAACACATTTTACCTGGAAATCCCATTGGCCACAACTATCAGGCCCAAGGAAAGTTTTCTGCCAACCAGCACACAGCCATCACACTCTTTGAAATTCCAGAGAAAAAACAGAAACCAAGAAACAAAACATACACCCAATGAAGACAAATCCAGAAATCAGCACCTACACCTATAATCATCACAATCCCAGATGCCTAGATACTATAAAACTAGATTTGTAATAATCTGTTATACTCCACCTCCACAGTCACCTGGCAATAGCCAGGTATGTTCCTCCCCCCAGTTACCTGGCAACAGCCAGGTAGGCCTGCCCACTATAAAAGGGGCTGCTTGTCCCCTCCTCTCTCTCTCTTGTTCTCTCTTGTTCCCCCCCCACCCAGAGCCTGCAGGTTGGGGGCTTCGCTCCTCCTTCCCTTTCCCCTATCTCCACGTGGTCATGGCCAGCCTCCACTCCTCTACTCTCTCTACTTCTCTCTCTCTCTCTCTCTCTCTCTCTCTCTCTCTCTCTCTCTCTCTCTCTCTCCCTCTTAATAAACCTCCCCTCATGGAACCGTGTGGTCTGCTGTGATCTGTTACAAGCTGCACATGAAAACCTTGCATTTGGTGCCGAAACCTGGGAACGAAGACTTTGGGGACCTCGACCCGTGCAACCGCCAGCTCTGGCTGCTGTGACAGGACAGACAGACACAACGCCACCTCCACCACTGCTACACCACTCGGTAACTGCCCACATGGTCCCAAGAAATATTTCTTGACCTAGAAGCAAACTCAATTTTTCACAGAGTTAGAAAGAGAAATTCTCAAATTTCTTTGGAATAACAAAAAAAAAAAAAAAAAACAGGATAGTGAAAACTATTCTCAACAATAAAAGAACGTCTGGGGGAATCATCATCCCTGACTTCAAGGTGTACTACAGAGCAATAATGATGAAAACAAAATGGTATTGGTACAGAGACAGGCAGGAAGATAAATTGAATAGAATTGAAGACCCAGAAATGAACCCACACACTTATGGTCAATTGATCTCTGATAAAGGAACTAAAACTGTCCAGTAGAAAAAAGACAGCATTTTTAACAAAGGCTGCAGGTTCAATTGGAGGTCAGCATGGAGAAGAATGCAAATTGGGCCATTCCTATCTCCTTGTGCAAAGCTCAAGTCCAAGTGGATAAAGGACCTTCACATAATACAAGATACACTGAAACTAATAGAGGAGAAGGTGGGCAAGACTCTCAACTACTTGGGCACAGGGGTAAAGTTCCTGAACAGAACACCAATGGCTCATGCTCTAAGATCAGGAATTGACAAATGGGGCCTCATAAAATTGTAAAGTTTCTATAAAACAAAGGACACTGTCAATAGGACAAAACAGCAACCAACAGATGGGGAAAAAATCTCTACCAATCCCACATCCAATAGAGGACTAATATCCAATATATACCAAGAACTCAAGAAATTAGACTCCAGACAACCAAATAACTCTATTAAAAATGGGGTACAGAGCTAAACAATGAATTCTCAACTGTGGAAACTCAAATGGTTGAGAAGGGCCTAAAGAAATGTTCAGCATCCTTAGTCATCAGAGAAATGCAAATCAAAACAACCCTGAGATTCTACCTCACACCAGTCAGAATGGCTAAGATCAAAAACTCAGGTGATAGCAGATGCTGGTGAGGATGTGGAGAAAGAGGAATACTCCTCCATTGTTGATGGAATTGCAAGATGGTGCAACCACTCTGGAAATCAGTATTGGACACTGTATTACCTGAGGATCCAGCTATATCACTTCTGGGCATATATCCAGAAGATGCTCCAACATATAACAAGGTCATATACTCCACTATGTTCATAGCAGCCTTATTTATAATAGCCAGGAGCTGGAAAGAACCCAGATGTCCTTCAACATAGGAATGGATTCAGAAAATGTGGTACATTTACACAATGGAATTTACTCAGCTATTAAAAACAATGAATTTGAGAAATTCTTAGGTAAATGGATGGAACTAGAAAATATCATTCTGAGTGAGGTAAACCAATCACAAAAGAATACACATGGTATTCACTCACTGATAACTGAATATTACCCCAGCAGCTCGAAATACCCAATATTCATCTCATAGACTACATGAAGCTCATGAAGAAGGAAGACCAAAGTGTGGGTGTTTCGACCCTTCTTAGAAGGAGTAACAAAATACTCATGGGAACAAATATGGAGACAAAGTATAGGACAGAAAAGGAGGGGCTGTCTGGAGACTGTTCCACCTGGGTATCCATCCCATGTGCAGTTACCAAAGGTAGATGCTGATTTGGATACCAGGAATTGCCTGCTGTCTGGAGCCTGATATAGGTGTCTCCTTATAGGTCTGCCAGAGTCTGACATATACAGAGGCAGATGCTCAGAGCTAACCATTGAACAGATCATGGGGTTTCCAATGGAGGAGTTAGAGAGAAGACTGAAGGAACTGAAAAGGTTTGAGGCCCCACAGGGAGAGTAACAATACCAACCAACCAGTGCTCCCAAGGTCTACACCACCAGCCTGGGAGCACATAGGGAGTGACCCATGGCTCTAGCTGTATATGTAGGGCAGGATGGCCTTGTTGGGCACAGGTGGGAAAGGAACTCCTTGATCCCATGAAGGTTGGATGCCCAATGTGGGAAAATTTGAGAGTGGGAATGTGGGAGTATGGGTGGGTAGGGGCATATCTTCATAGAAGCAGGAGGACAGAGGATAGGATGCAGAGTACCTGGGCACTAGGGGGACATTGGGTAAGGGGATAACATCTGAAATGTAAATAAAATATTCAATAAAAAAATCTTAAGAAATGAAAGCACTGAAATCCAGAAACAAAATTATTTTTATTTTAATATAAATTTTAAGCCATATATATTTGTTGACACATTTTTAAATTTTATTTTATTTTTGAGACATAGTGTAATTACAGTTTGGTTTCTTATTATCCCTCCAAAACTTTCCTGTATACCCCTCTTTGCTATCTTTCTAATGCATGACCTGATTCTTGTTAATTTTTGTTATTTACAAATATCTATACCATGCTATCAGCCGTTACTATAACTCCACAAACATATTCCAGAGACAAAAACTTATTTCCTGATTACTAACTATTCCATTTACTAATTAATGGGATATATGCTACTACACTTTCCTAAGCTGATGTGATTTCTAATATTTTAAGTGTTTCTGTTTGTGCCTACAGATAAATGTAACTCTCATCCTTAATCAAAAATGGATTTTTGGTGCTCATAAGGAAAACTAGTCTGAATTTCTCTTTCTTTGTTAGGTCTTTGTGTGGTTTAGGTATCAGGGTAACTGTGACCTCATAGAATAAACTAGGTAATGTTCCTATTCCTCCTATTTTGTGGAATTGTTTGATGAGTTTTATTATTAGATTCTCTGAAAGTCTGGTAGAGTTCTTTGCTAAAACCATCTGGCCCTTTATTTGGTTGGGAGGATTTTAATGACTGCTTTTATTTCTGTATGGTTTATGAGACTGTTTAGACTGTTTATCTGATCATGATTTAATTTTGTTACGTGGTATCTGTCTATAAAATCATCCATTTCATTTACATTTTCCAGTTTTGTCAAACATAAGCTTTTGTAATAAGAAGTGATGATTTTTTAATTTCCTCAGTTTCTGTTGTTATGTCTCCCTTTTCATTTCTGATTTGTTAATTTGGAGACTGTCTCTGTACCTTTTAGTTTGGTTAAGTATTTGTCTATCTTGTTGATATTCTCAAAGAACAAGCTAATAGTTTTGTTGACTCTTCATATCATTTTCTTTGTTTCTGGTTGGTGGATTTGGCCCTGAGTTAGACTATTTCCTGTACTCTGCTCCTCTTGTGTGTTTGATTCTTCTTATCCTAGAGCTTTCAGGTGTGCTGTTAAGTTGCTAGTATAAGATCTCTCCAGTTTCTTTATGAAGGCATTTAGTGCTATGGATTTTCCTGTTAACACTGCTTTCATTGTGTACTATAAGTTTGAGTATGATGCGTCTTCATTTTCATTGAATTCTAGACAGTTTTTGTTTCTTTGTTTCATCCCTGAGCAAGTTGTCATTGAGTATAGTTGCTCAGTTTCCATGTGTGTATGGGTTTTCTATTGTTCTGTTGTTGATGTCTGTAGTGATCTGATAGAATGAAGGGGTGATTTCAATCTTTCTGTATCTGCTTATTTTGTGTATGATTATATGGTTAATTTTAGAGAAAGTTATATAAGGTGCTAAGAAGAAGATATATTCTTTTGTTTTGGGGTGAAACATTCTGTAGATATCTGTTAAATCCATTTGGTTCATAACATCTGTTAGTTTCATTGTGTCTCTGTTTAGTTTCATCTTGGTAGATTTTTCCTTTGGTGAATATAAAGTATCCCTCCCCATCTCTTTTGATTACTTTTGCTTGACATCAATTTTACTGAATATTAGAATAGCCACTCAAGGTTGTTTTTTGGGACCATTTACTTGCAAAACACTTTTCAAGACCTTTAGCCTTGCAAACTAAATCAAAGAACACATCAAAAACATTATTCACCATGACCAAGTAGGCTTCATTCCTGGGATTCAGGAGGGATTCAACATATGAAAATCCATCAATGTATTCCACTATATAAAGGAACTCAAAGAAAATAAAATCACGTGATAATTTCATTACATGCTGAAAAAGCCTTCAACAAAAACCAACACCCCTTCATGTTAAAGTCTTGGAGAGATCAGGAATTCAGTGCACATATATAAATATAATAAAACAATATACAGCATACTAATAGACAACATCTTATAAAATGGAAACTAGAAGCAATTCCAGTAAAATCAGCAACAAGACAAGGCTGCCCACTCTCTGCCTATCTATATTCAACATAGTACTTGAAGTTCTAGCTAGAGCAATAAGACAAAATGGATCAAGGGGATACGAATTAGAAAAAACGTCAGAGTATTGCTATTCACAGATGTTACAATTGTATACATAATTACCCCCAAAATTCTACCAGAGAACTCCTAAAGCTGATAAACAACTTCAGCAAAGTGGATGGAAATAAAATTCACTCCAAGAAATCAGTAGCCTTGTGTTATACAAATAAATAATAAACAGGATGAGAAAGAAGTTAGGGAAACAGCACCCTTCACAATAGTCACAAATAATATAAAATACATTTGTGTAACTCTAACCAAACAAATGAAAGACCTGTCTGACAAGAACTTCAAGTTTCTGAAAAATAGATATCAACAAATACCTCAAAAGACAGAAAGATCTCCCCATGCTCATGGATCAGTAGCATATATGTAGTGAAAATATCCATCCTACCAAAAGCAATCTACAGATTCAATGCAATTCCCAACACAATTATTTGGCGACATTTAAATAGCAATTCTTTACTTTATATAGAAAAAAATTCTCAGGATAGCCAAAACAATTCTGAACAAAAACATAAATTCAGAAGAAATCTCCAATCCTGACCTAAGGCTGTACTACAGAGCAATAGTGATAAAAAAAAAAACTATATAGCATTGAGGGGGAGATCAATGGAATGGAATCAAAGACCCAGGAATAAACCCCACACATTGATTTTTGACAATGAAACCAAAACCATACAGTGAAAAAAGAAGAATGCAATTTGATCCATATTTATCATGCTGCACAAAGCTCAAGTCCAAATGGATCAAGGATCTCAACATAAAATCCGATACACTGAATCTCATAGAAGAGAAAGTGGTAAAAAATCTTGAACGCTTTGGCACATGAGAAAACTTCATGAACATAACACCAATGGCTCAGGCTCTAAGATCAATAATTGATAAATGAGACCTCGTGGAAACTGAAAAGCTTTTGTGAGGAAATGAACAGTGTCAATAGGACAAAATGGCAGCCTACAGATTGGGAATAGATCTTCACTATCCCTACATCTGATAGAGGGCTAATATCAAAAATACATAAAGAACTCAAGAAATTAGACTCCAGGAAATTAAGTAACCCATTTAAAAAATGAGGTACAGAGCTAAACAGAGAATTCTCAACAGGGAATCTTGAATGGCTGATAAGCACTTAAAGAAATGTTTAACATCCTTAAGTCATCAGGGAAATGCAAATCAAAGCAATTCTGATGTTCCACCTTACACCAGTCAGAGTAGCTGTTTAAAAACTCAAATGACAACACATGCTGGTGAAGATGTGGATTATGGGGAGCATTCCCTCATTGATGGTGGGATTGCAAACTTGTACAGCCACTCTGGAAATCAATTTGGAGGCTGCACAGAAAATTCTAAATGGTTCTACCAGAAGACCCAGCTATACCACTCATGAGCATATACCCCAAAGATGTTCCATCATATCACAGGGACACTTGCTCCACTATGTTCATAGCACCTTTATTTGTAATAGTCAAAAACTTGAAGCAACCGAGATGTTCCTTAACAGAATAATGGATACAGAAAATGTGTTAAATTTTTACAATGAAATACTAATCAGCAATTAAAACAAGGACGTCATGAATTTCATAGACAAATGGATGGAACTAGAAAATATCATCCTGAGTGAGATAACCCAGTCTCAAAAGGACATGCATGATATGTACTCACTGATAAGTGGATATTAGCCAAAAAGTTCAGAATACCCATGATATACCCTCACAGACCCAAAGAAGTTAGAAAAGAAAGGCCCAAGTGAGGATACTTGAATCCAACTCAGAAGGGAGAAAATAGTCATGGGCTGCAGAGGAAGAGGGACCTGGGTGGGAGAGAGGAGGGGAGGGGAAAAGAGGAAAAGGATCAGGTGTGGGGGAAGACAGAAGAGTGGCCCAGAGAACCAAGAGAATGAATGGAAATATTCCTGTTGCTAGATACTATCCATATACATGACAAAAAAAATGTACTCAAGAAATCTCAATAATATGATTACCTGAATAAGGTGGCCATTCTATTTAACATTCCAACATGGAATAAAACTTCAAATGGCCCTAGCCTTAGATGAAGAGTTAGCTATAGCTGCTTGGCGGCTACTCTAAGAGAAAAATCAGTCCCCTCTAGTTGGGAGACTCTACTTTTCCAAGCCCAATTGTTCAGTCCTGAACCATGCATATTTGAGCAGGATTAAATAGACTTAATATGTTTTATATCCATGTACACACACACACACACACACACACACATACACACACACACACAAAGAGAGAGAGAGAGAGAGAGAGAGAGAGAGAGAGAGAGAGAGAGAGAGAGAGAGA
>NW_021604736.1:3060657-3126755 GCF_004785775.1 Grammomys surdaster | reverse complement strand
AGAGAGAGAGAGAGAGAGAGAGAGAGAGAGAGAGAGAGAGAGAGAGAAATACAGAGACAGACATATAGACAGACAGACAGATGATAGATACTGTATGTGTGCACACACATACACAACAATAATAATTGAAGAAGAGACCTTAAATTGGGGATTTGAACATAGGATGAGTTTGTGTGGGAGGGACAGGTATGATGTAAAGACAGTACTCATGCATGAAGTTCTCAAAAATACTAAATTAAAAAAATTCAAAAGCAGTATACAGCAACAGAATAGCCAACATCAAATTAAATGAGGAGAAAATTAAAGCAATTTCACTAAAATCAAGGACCAGGCAAGGCTGCCTACTCTTTCCCTATCTAGTCAACATAATACTTGAAGTTCTACCTACATCCATAAGAAAACTAAAGGAGATACAAATTGGAAAGGAAGAAGTCAAGTACTGCTTTACACAGATTATAATATTAGTATACATAATTGCCCCCCCCAAATTCTACCAGAGAACTCCTAGAGCTGAAAAACACTCTCAGCACAGTGGTTGGATACAAAATTAACTCAAAGAAATCAGTAGCCTTCCATTATAAAAATTGTAGATGGGTTGAATAAGATAATATAAAATACCTTTGTATAACTCTAACCGAACAAGTGAGAGACCTGCATGATAAGAATTTCCTGGAGCCATTACAAGGTCCCCTTCAATTACTGGAGGTCAGGCCTCTATTCCCACCTTCACAAGATTAGATTCGCCACAGCCTGTCTATACTTAGAGAAAGGAGGAGATGTCAGGGGCATCACTGCTTACACACTGAAGGCCTAAAATCAGCCATAGGCCTAAAATCATCAATAGGCCTGTCATCCACGTATACTAACACCAAGTCTTGGGTCTCTGTGGATAAACACTGAAACAGATGGCTATAAGCTATTGTAAACAGGTAGTTTTTGTGACAATTTACCAGCCTGAGTAGTCATAGACCTTGTAAATAGGTAGCCTTGGCAGACAATACCAACTTAGATAAGGACAAGTGAATCATAGGCAGAGTCATAGTGACCTATCCCCTGAACCCTCACCCAGCCAATACCCTGTTCTGAAAAATATCTGTATTCCCCCTGAACATCCACGCTCCAGTGTCATCCTCTTCCCCACGTCCTGCCTTTTTGTGTTTATAACCGCTGTGTGAATGAGTATAAATTACAATGTCAAAAAAAAATAAATTATATATATTAAAAAAAAGAACTTCATGTCTCTAAGGGAAAAAAATGGGGATATCAGAAGATAGGAAGATTACCCAGGCTTATTGATTACTAGAATTATAACAGAACAGCAGCATTCAGAATGGAAAAAGATCTATTCCAACCCTACATCTAGCAGAGGATTGATATCCAAAATGTATAAAGTATAAATAAATGTATAAAATGTATAAATTTTATAAATGTATAAAACTCAAGTAATTAGACACCAAGAAACCAAATAAGCCAATTTAAAATGGGTCACAGAGGTAAACAGAGAATTCTCAACAGAGGAATCTCTAATGGCTAAGAAGTAATGTTCAATGTCCTTAGTCATCATGACTATCAAAATAAATCAAAACTACTCTGAGATTTTATCTTGAACCCATCTGAATGGCTAAGATCAAAACTTCAATTAACAGCACATGGCAGGAAGGATGTGAAGCAAGAACATTCTCCCATTGTGGCTGGGAATGAAAACTTGTAAAGCCACTTTGGAAATGGCAGTTTCTCAGGAAATTAGGAATATTTCTACTTCAGGACCAAAGCTATTGTACTCTTGGGCATATATACAAAAATGTGTCCCACTATACCACAAGGACACTTGTTCAACTATGCTTATAGTAGCTTTATTCATAATAGCTAGAAACTGGAAACAACCTAGATGTACCTCAACTGAAGAATGGATAAAGAAATGTGGTACATCTATACAATAGAATACTATTCTGCTATTAAAAACATCATGAAATTTGTAGGCAAATGAATGGAAATAGAAATTATCATCTGGAGTGAGGTAACCCAGACCCAGAAAGCCACTTATGATATGTAATCACTTATATGTGAACATTACCCATAAAATACAGTATTACCATTCTACAATCCATAACCCAAAGAAACTAAGTAATAAGGAGTGCCCAGGAAAGGATGCATAAATCTCACTTAGAAGGAGACCCAACTGGAGGTAGATGTAGATAGGGAAATACATGGAAGGTGAGATGAGGAAGGGAACAGGGTTGAGGATCAGGTACAGGAGAGAAGGCTGAGAATGTGAATGGAAATCAGTCTGGGCTATCCCTGGTGACTAGCTGGAGAACTGGGATAGGGGAGGATATTGGAAGTCTATGGGAGTGAATCTAGTTGAGACTCCTACCAAAGACTGAAGTGGCCACTTCCTGTAGCCAGGAAGGATTTCTAGAGGAGGGATGGGAGCATCAATGTAACCATAAAACCTTCTAAGCAAAATTTGTCTTATCTGTAAGATGTAAAGGGATAAAGATGGAGCAGAAACTGAGGAAACAACTAACCAATGACTGCGCCAACTTGAGACTCATGCCATGTGAGAGAGCTAACACAACACTATTGATGATACTCTGCTATGCTTGCTGACAAGAGACTACCATAATTTTCTCCTGAGAAACTTCATCCAGCAGTGGATAGAAACATAAGCAGAGACCCACAACCATACATCAGGCAGAGATCAAGAAGTCTTGTGGAAGAGTGGCAGATAAAATTGAGCAACCTGGAGGGATCAAGGACACCACAGGAAGACCTACACAATCTACTAACCTGATCCAGAGAGTGCTTGCAGAAATTGAACCACCATCCAAAGAGCATGCAGGGACTAGAACTAGGCCCTCCACACATATGTAGTAGCAGATGTGCAGCTTGGTCTTCATATGAGGTCCCCTAACAATTGGAGCAGGGGCTATTTCTGACTCTGATGCCTGCCATTGCCTAGTTGGGCCTCAGTATGAAAGAATATGCTTAGTCCTGCCAGGACTGGATGTCCCAGAGCAGAATGGTTACCAAAGGAAGAGGGCTTCCTCTTCTCTAAGGTGAAAGGGAAGGAGTAATGGGAAGAACAATTTGTAAGGGTGGGACTGGGAGGAGAGGGGAGAAGGCTGTGATCGGGATGTAA
This sequence comes from Grammomys surdaster, assembly GCF_004785775.1. Classification (NCBI taxonomy): domain Eukaryota; kingdom Metazoa; phylum Chordata; class Mammalia; order Rodentia; family Muridae; genus Grammomys; species Grammomys surdaster. The sequence goes on along the minus strand of NW_021604736.1, from coordinate 3,123,613 downwards.
AGTGAATACATAAATAAATTATTGACAAAAACTCAAAAACCTTCCACACAATTTCATTTCACGTAGTATCTAAACTTATCTAGAAGTTTATAATTCACTATGCGGTTGAGCCTCCATGGTTCTTCTGCCATCTTAATTTTCCTGCATACATAGAAATAAACAGTAATTGAAATGTAGATCTCACTCATTTATTAGTTGTTCTTGTTCTTACCCTCATTCCTATATTCTGTTAGAAAGTTTTTGATCCTCCAAATTTGGGTTTGAAGTCTCATCAGAAGTTTACATGACATCCTCCAGTCTCATTAATATAGTTCTTAGTGTTCTATACACTGTGCACCATTTAGATGAGAGTAGACACATTCAATTACTTTTTTTGCTTCAGTGTTTGCTTCTTCCATAATATATGGCATCTAGCTGATGCTTGATGAATATTTACTAGGTTGAGAGATAAATAATCAAATGTGAAAAGTACAAATAAGCCAGTAAACTCATTGTTCCAAAAATATAAAAATTATTTTTAGTACTTTCTACTTCAGAATAAACATTTATTTTGGAAAAATCCCAACAACAAAAAAATGATAGCAGAAAATATTTCTAGCCAATTAAAATGTTAGTATTTTAAAGTCTGCTTCTTGTATTTGACTTCACTTTACATCAGATATTTGTTCCAATACATTTTCATGCAGACTTAAGTCCTGTTATGTTATGAATTAATGACAGATGCTCATTTATTTACAAAGTACAGTTGTATATGACAATTTTTTTAAAAAACTTTAAACAGGACCAATTCCTCTCCTAATATTAGAAGGATATAATGCCCTAAAGCTGGTATTTTACTTCTCAGACAATGAATGAATGGGATAATGGTGAATTGTTTCCATGTATCATCTTGTAGGTCATATATGTCATGTTACTTCTCACAGCCCGAGAGCAGAAGGCAGGAACTTGAATTACCAGGGAACACTTCATTTGCCGTATAACATTAAGTATATATCTAGTTTTATATCTAGATTTCCTCTTTACATCAATGTGGATCTACAAAATTGTAAACTGGGCAAAGAGCTTGTAGCTTCATTTTAGAGAGAAAAACGATGAGTTCCTGCCTGGCCTCATTATACAACAGCTATTTCAACCTTGACTGTGGCCTTTGATTTGAATGTATTACCATATGTTCTCAAATTGCTGTGTGAAGACAGATTGTCCCATAGTCTCTTATTAATATTTTGTCTGGGAATAATGCTCACTTTTATTTGTCTAAAGTGTTCCAAATTACCAAATGATTTTTTTAAATAGTTTTATTTCCTATGTAGAGCCTGCTATTTCCATGTCTGAGTCATACATTTGAAATCATGAAAGAATCATGAGTGGAATTATGCTGTATACTAAGAGATAGATGACAAATGTCACTTCTCAGCTGAAGAATCTGAGACTTAAAGCCAGGAAGGTAGTTTAACTATGATACTTTTTTCTTTTTTCTGTTGCTCCACTGTTCTTATTCAGCTCACTAGTCTTAAAATAACAGACTATAATGATCTTTTAGGGAATTTAAACCCATGAACAATACACATTTCAGAGATTCTGGAAACGGTAGCATATGCTCCAATACAACCTTTAATACACTATTAGTTTCAAATCTTCCTTTATTTTACACAAGGACAGAGTTAGTTTGACTCCTACTTCCAAGGGTACAAAGGAATTGAATTGAAGAAAAGGCCACCATTTTTCCTCATCATCATTCTCTTGCTCCCCTTTCTCTTCCTCCTCATGTCCACATACCTGTTACCTTCCATGGTGCTCTGGTCCTAAAAGCAGTATCCAGCCATATCCAGCAGATGTAGTCTGGCAAACACCATACATCAGCTATTCTGTAAGAGCATTTGATTGATAAAGGATTATAAAAGTCCTTGCACTATCCACATGTTGTGATGTAACACCCTCTTAGTAAAATATGGATCAGGTTAAAATTGCAGTGGCTCAACCATTCCCTCTGTATTAATGGAACAGTGATAAAAATTCTGGTCCCTCCTGGTCTTACTCTGACTTTTCTCGAGGAAAATAAAGTTTTATTGTTACTTGTGTTTCCATTTCCTCTTGAAGACAGAAAGGCACTGTGATTAAAATGTGAAGGAATCCCAACAGATAGGGATAAATAATAAACATTAGTGTTCTATATAGCACAGCAGGGATCCTTCAGTTTACAATAGCTAATTACCAGATTTTTATGAATAACTTGTACAGACGAACCCAACAACCCAAAACATAAAGTAATTCTAAGGAAATGGAAGCACCAATCACCAGTATTTCACCAGTTCATCAGTTCATTCTGTTAGTAAGCAGCAAAATATCATATTATGCTTCATAATTAAATGCAATTGTTACATTTCAATAAAATGTTAAGACAGGAGGCATTAAATTAGTCACTGTAATTTATGTAAATATCAAATTATCATTTTGTACCCCTGTAGATATATGCAATTAAATAATAAATAAAATTTCAAAAACACGAAGTTTGAAAGAAATATGTCCTAGCATATGAACCCAGCTGCGTAACTTTATACTTGAACTATCATAAATTTTCCCATGATGAGAAACAATGTTGTTTACTTGTATGGAGGAAATATGGCCATCATATGACAGTTTTACATGAAGCACATGGCTTTCTATCTACTTCATTATTATCTTCATACTCAATAAGTGCTTCGTCATGGTGACTGTACAATACTTAGTGACTTTGACTAATAAACACAAGAATGAGTATGAGAATATATGTTTATTTTTCTCTCCTAAATGAAATAGATAAACATATAGAGTTTTTTTATAGATTTCATCTTAGAGATGTGTATGATTTAACTAAAATCAGATTCTAATAATTGAGAGAGCTTAGATGAAGCCATGATCTGTCTGACTACACATGCTCTTGATTGGTTTGCCACTTTGGCTTATTCTCCTTTCAAACTTGGGACATGAGTGAGTTTTTTCATAGTAAAATGAGGAGGACTCATTTTAGTTCTGTACCCAACATCCTAACATATTTTCTTGCAGAGATGAGTTTTATGATTAAGTGATAGTCATAGGACCTTCAAGCAGACTTCACTTGTGTTTTCTCAGATGGAAAATGGATATTTCAACACTAATTGGTTTTTTGTAGAGTTCCTAATTGGATTGAATAAATTACTAAGCTGAAATGGACTCTATCTTTATCGTGTGGTAATAAAACACTGTGAGCATTAATCTATTTCTACTAATGATAAAATGTTACCCTCATTGTTAGCTAGATCTTCAAGCACTAAGGAAATGCTTACCAGATAACAGAGAAGCCAGTATTCAATTCATTTAAATAATGACAAGTTTTCTCATGACTTTGATTCTATTGTTCTGTGATAACCTTTGGGGGCCAAAATTCTTTCTTTCAGTCTGTTATGTTTAGCATGCTGCTCTCTGTTTCTTGTAGTTTCAGTTTATTTGATAGACTTCCACAATCCTCATCTACTTTTCAGCTAGGTAGATGTGGAAGCAGTAATAACCAGTGTCTCTCCTTTTCATCACCAAAATCAATCTTGCTCAAAGAATGATTGCCATACTCCAATAATACATCTACTATGGTTCCTTAAAAATGTCAAACAGCCCCTGTAGCGGATAAGTGGATAAATGGATAACAAGTGAAGTTATCTTTATCTATGTACATTTAAGAAACAGAATTGGGAATAGATGATGACTTGGGTGGCTGGTCCTGACTGCTAGATCCATACAGAAATATTTAGAGTTCTTGGTATATTGAATAAGTTTATGGTCAAAGGACTGTCAATATTAATATTAATTTAGACTTTTTATTTTAAAAGCATTGGGTGGAATTAAATAACATTCTGACTTGCATCACTGAGTTAAACTCAACCATGAACATAACATACAGTTGTGTTTGGGGACTTTAGCTACATTGACCATTCTCAAAGCCAGCTTTTGAAGCCATGCCTGGGAAACATTGAGTCTTTCAAGCACATAAGATATGTGGTTCTCCTAGACACATTAAACCCAATCTGTGAGAAACGGTTCATGATATTCTGAATGATCTTAAAAGTAAATAAATAAAACGCCTCACCTGACTTGTCTACAAAGTAATATTGTCTGCTATTCCAATAGGTTGAATAAAGGTATACATGTACATTTGTTTGGGGATTATAAGTTCTTATAAAAAGTATTTATATGACTTTAATAAATTTAATATTTATACTGTTTTATCAAAAATGTATAATTTAGACTAACTTATAAGCCCATTTTACCCTTAAATGTGGTGGTAGATATTTATTTCTTTCACTTTAGTTAATAATTTGTAAAAAAGAGAAAACAGTATTTACTTAATGAAAATTTGAGAAGAGGTGGTTAGTTTTGTATACCACTGTGAATGATACTTTACATGAGATTAGTATTTAAACTGGTGAACTATGGACAAAAGTATTGTCCTTCAGAACATAGGTAAATTTCAACCAGTAACATGAAGGCATGACTGGAGCTGTGATTGGCTGCCCTAAACAAGGTATATACTAGCAAGTTGCCTTCTGGCTTCATCTACAGCATCAGTTGTTTGCTGTCTACATATAGTCAGCTACACTTTGTAAGAGAACCACACCATTGGCACTTTGGTCACCAGCATATTAGCTCTTGTAAGAGACAACACTTGCCGAGATCCATGCTTGTGTGAGTTAATTATGTAAAATATATAGAACTTACTGGTTTTATTTTTCAGAAATATCTCATGAATGTAACACTCTAGGGTCTCATCTCCTTTTAAAGTAGCAACGTTCTTCCCATTTTCTCCTCCCTTACTTCTTTCCTTTTTTCCATACTTCTCCCCCTCTCTCTTTCTTTCTCTCTCATACACATGCATTTCTTCCTCTTTTTTCTTTCCTTCCTTCCTTTTTTATCACTATTTTTCCTTCTCTTTTCCTTATTTTTCTCTTTTTGTGTTAGATGTGCTTTTACTTTTGACTAAGAATACTATTATGAATTCCAAAGCCTTAAGGAAAGGAATTCCCCAATATCCAAGAGAGCTTGCAAATAATTCATTGGAAGCAAGAATCATTTTCCATTCAAACATATAGATAACAATGTATTTTAACTTGAGCCTTGTGAGATTCTCCTTAGGGGATCCAGCTAAACATGCCTTCCCTCCTTTTCTCTTGGGACTGTGGAGTGATGCAAGAATATCAATCTAACTCTCTAAGACTGTGGTGAATTCTAGTGTAGTGATACAAAATTAACATGTTCTTATTACCATCATGCTGAATGGTATCCTAGAAACTTATCAAGTATATCTCTGCAACTTTGGTTTCCAAAAATTAAGGTGGGTTAGTTTATAATGCCTTCAGTCTACTGAGATTATATGAATCAAATAAAACATGGAATGAAAAGCAAAAGAAAGATTTATAAATATGAGTCATATGAGTAACAGAAAAAGGAATGTCAAAAAGGAATGAATTTATGCTTCCTTTAATATTAATATACTTGTATATAATTGTTAATTATTTTAAAATTTTCTTCTTTCTCCCTCAGTATAAGTTGGTCAATAATGCTTCATATCTATTACCTGTGTGTCTGAATAATGTGCTGTCAAAGCAAGATGTGAACTCAAAATTATCAATCTATAGAAAACATTTTGGCTCCCTTTTAGGGCAACTCAAATGGTTCCAGTCAAATGCCTTAGTCACTTATATGTAATAGACAGGCATACTAAGAAGTAGAGTCAGAGGATCGCTATTTTTATTGTGAATCTAAATGAGAGAAAAGAGTAGTAACTAAAGTTCATGAATTGACCAAGAATACCAAATTAATTTGTTCTGTTAGTTTTACTATCTTCACTGTTGATTGCTTTTCACTGAGGATTCTGAAGAGATACAGATAAATTAAGAATGTTGTGAATGATTTTCTATAACAGTTATAGAGATTAAAATATCTCATGACTTACTAGGCGAGAAACAGAGGACTAGCAAAATTTGAATTATAGCTCCAATCCATACCTGAAGATGTGAAAACATGGAGAGCCAATGGTATAGATTTCTCTGTATAGACAAAGACTCAGAATCCAGGAATACTGATATCTGAGAGTAGAGGAAGATGATGACCTGTACACATATCGTTCGTTCTTCTGTAGTAATTATTGTCTCCAAATCTTATTACATCCGTCTGCTAGCCTAGGCCTAATCCTAGAATCTTGTAGCCTCCACACAATCTTTTCAAAGTCTAAAATATTTTCAGACTCTCAGATTTATTGCAGAACAAGATTGATCCCTTCCTATTTCTTCCTGATCTCTGGCTGGCTGGTTCAACTGAGCCCTTCAGGCTCAAAACTCCTCTCCAAGCTGACTGATTCAATCTGGTTTTTCTCTCTAGGCCTCTTCTGTATTACTCTGCTTGGTCTCATACTAACTTTGGCAATCAGTTTTAATATTCTGTCTTCTCTTTCTCTGGCTCTTTCTGTCGTCACCTGTATCTAGCTTGTTCACTCTCTGCAACTTGTCTCTCTGTCCTGTCCTGGTAAAATTCGCTTCTTCAATATGTGCACTGCTCCTCAAATAGCTTCTCATAAGACTTGAGCATATACTATGTTGTCAAATCATTCACTGACTTGTCACTTTATCTGCCACTCAATTAGATATCACTTTCAAATATGGGTACTTCCTCTACCAATTAGCTTTACCATATTATTTAGAATTACGATGTGTACTAAGGGTGTGTCTGTATTAGAGCCAGGGGGATTAAAGGTATGTGTTAAGGCTGAGTTACACAACAACTGGAAACAGCTTTTTCCAGTAAATAACACAATGTCTGGGTTCAAAGTGTAATCAAATATCCTGCAACAATGTCCAATAGGAGAAACAAAGGCCAAGAGTGAAAGTTAAAACAGAAAGAGCTAGAAAGTCAAGAAGTAAGCAGCAAGTGAGAGAGAAGCCGGTGCTTCCACAGCATCCTCCCAGGAGGAGGAAAGCCTGCTGTCTTGTTTTGTTTTTGGTTTTTTTTTCCAGGCCATCAGTGAATTGGACAATTACTGCTTGTACTAGTCAGGGGAAGTCTTTTACAATTGGGATATGATTTAGAAGTATAATCTGTATGGAAACTCTGTCATGCACGTGCATAGAAATACAATTCTATCAGTTGCTTCATCAAATTAAGGTATGAAATTAAACAATCAACCTTTTAAGACTGAATTCCATCACCTAGAAAGCAGTGCACCATACAGCCTTGGTTGGAACTCTCTGTTTTGGGAAAACCATATGTGATTTGGAGGAAGATGAAGCACAGGATGCTTTATTTGGATGGCCAAGCCCTATCAAAAGATGGAGATTTCTGCATCACTTCACCAGCTCTTCCTCTGGATATGGTGTTAGATAGACATACCAGGGATTGGAGACATTGATCCTAAGTCGAGAACCTAGGGTTTGAAGTAAGCACCTCTCCACTGCTCAGATGTGGCAATCCATATCTTAACTTTCTTAAATATCTGTGTAAGCCCTAACTCCTCCATTTAACCTCCTATTTTCATAACCTGTGTGATGCTTTAGTATTTCATAATAAGATCCAGAGTGATGTAATATTTAAAGTGCAGGAAATGGCATGTTAATGTGAGTTTGTATTACTTGTAGATATCATGTCTTTGGGTTAATGTATCTTGGATAACCACACGAGTCCTATTTGATAAAGTACAAGTCTATGTGCTGAAAAGGCCCTCCCTTGTATTAGAGGCCAAATAATTAAGGGAGGTTATGATTTTGCTTCCATGTGCCTCTTGACAAGATGATTTGTTGCTCATGGATATAATGGAATGTCATCTTCAGAGAAAGCAGACACTTTGAATGACAGGTGAAGATTTTTCAAAGTGAAGTTTCTGGTCTGTGATAAATTACCTTGGAGCTTGGGAAAAGTTTCTGTTCATTTATTTTATTCTAGACAAGTTGGCTCAATAGGAGAGCTCAGAGCTAGAAAGCACATCTCCACCTGGTCCAATATGTCAAGGGCCCTTGGAAAGTCCTTATCTGGCAGGCTAAGGCCATCTGTATTTGCCAAAACACTGTCCTTTCCACTTACTAATGGATCTTCTCAGTGAGTCAGTACTTGGAGATCACGATACTGTGATATCTGTGCCATTCAACTGTAACATAATGCCTTGAGCAAGTTACAGTTTTGTATAAAAAAACAAAAACCTCTGAGCGCATTAGAATTTAGCCCTTTTGTGATATTACTAATTATATTGGTACCATTTCTATTAGAATGGGAATACAGCCTATTCCAATTCTATTCCCAATGTAGCCTTAAGAACCCCAAATTCAAAGAAAAAAATCTACTTGAAATGTTATTGTTGAAATTATGACATGGTTTTAAACAAATAGAAAAGGACCCTTTGGACTCAGAAAATATTAAGCAAATCATATATAAAAATGGATAAGAACTGTTTTACCTAACCTGCCTAAATTGGATAGAATTCCATGATCATATTGTTTGTTTAAGTGAGGAACCTCAAAACTTGAAATCAAGTGTTCAGTTTTGAATACTGTCTAATGTTAAAACAAACATGGTCTTAAAAGTATAATACATTCATTAATTTTTAACAATTATTAATGTACAGATTACAAAATTGTCACAAAATGAATCCTTCATGCAAATGTCATTCAGAATAAAGGAAGACAACTGCCTCCAGCTTCCTTCTTCCTTTTCTCATCTGCGTTATGCATTTCTCTTTAACAGTAACTATAATTTTCACTCCAAATACTGAAAGTGACTTTGTAGTAGATGAAGCCGTAAACATTTGTGTTCTGTTGTATATGACTCTTCTGTTCAGTATTTTAAAGGACTTATTAATGTTGCTCTGTTTTTTAATAATTCCACTGTAATCATTTCACATGTAAATCTATTACATGCTATTTATCCATGTTACTGTTTACGGGCAGCTGGGCTGTACTATTATAAATAAGGTCCCTGTCCTAAACTGTTATAAAATTTAGTGCTTGAATGTTGAGCATAGCTGAAAATTTGAAGCTGTATCTTTGTCAGTATGATTTCATGGGAGAACAAGATGTTCCTTTTCATTTTGATTCACCCACCAAAAGCCAAATAACCTGTTTTAAAGGGGCTTCTATGTTGCTTATTTTTGTCTGTTAGCAAAACAACAGACATGATTCAATCATTTTATAAGCAGTTTTACAAATCAGGCCTCACAAAGAGAGAAAAGAATGAACCTGTGCTTTTCTTCATCATCAGGCAGACTTATCATTGATCCAAATTCTGTATTCATTAGTTACTTTATGTGTGTTTGTCTAATTTAACTGAGCTAATGTAATGAGGATCCTGGTGTTAGCAGATTTCATTTCAGGAGACAGCCATGGAATCTATTGTCTTGGAAAGACAACAGACCAAAGTTCAGAGAGGGAGGGGAAGAGAGAGAGAGAGAGGGGGGGGGGGGGGCTTTAAGGAGCCAGAATGACATCCATCAGCATAGGAGGTTAAAGCCAATGTTGGGAGTCTGCTAGTGTTGGTGCCTTGGGTAAGCATCTTATAAGCCCCCTGGGGCATCTCATCTTTCTATAGTCATACCTAAATGTTTGTTTGTTTATTATTGGATATTCTATCTACACTCCAGATGCCATCCCCTTACCTCATTTTCCCCCTTCCTAGGAACCCACCGTCCCATCCCCCTTCCTCCTGCCTCTATGAGGATGTGCTCCCCTCACCCCCAGTCCCACCTCCCCACCCTCAAATTCCACATTCAGTGTCCAGCCTTCAAGGGACCAAGGATCTCCTCTCCCACCTATGCCCAAAAGGGCCATCCTCCCCTACATATACAGCTGGAGCCATGGGTCCCTCCCTATGTGCTCCCATGCTGGTGGTTTAGACTCTGGGAGCTCTGGTTGGTTGGTATTGTCACTCTCCTCATGGAGCCACAAACCCTTTCAGCTCCTTCAATCTTCACTCTAACTCCTCCATTGGGAACCCCATGATCAGTTCAATGGTTAGCAATGAACATTTGCCTCTGAATATGTCAGACTCTAGGAGACCTCTGAGGACACAACTATGTCAGGCTCCAAACAGCAGGCAATTTCTTTCTTTCTTCCTTCCTTCCTTCCTTTCTTTCTTTCTTTCTTTCTTTCTTTCTTTCTTTCTTTCTTTCTTCCTTCCTTCTTTCTTTCTTTCCTTCTTTTTTTTTTTTTTGTTTTTTTGAGACAGGGTTTCTCTGTATAGTCCTGGCTATCCTGGAACTCACTCTGTAGACCAGGCTGGCCTTGAACTCAGAAATCCATCTGCCTCTGCCTCCCAGGTGCTGGGATTAAATGCGTGCACCACCACCACCTGGTTCAGCAGGCAATTTCTAATATCCACATCAACATCTACCTTTGGTGACTGCACATGGGATGGATACCCAGATGGAATGGTCTCCAGATGGCCCCTCCTTCAGTTTCTGTCCCACAATTTGTCTCCATATTTGCTCCCTTGAGTATTTTGTTACTCCTTCTAAGAAGGACCAAAGCACCCACACTTGGTCTTCCTTTCTTCATGAGCTTCATGTGGTCTGTAAGTTGAATCTTGGGTATTGCGAGCTTCTGGGCTAATATCCAATTATCAGTGAGTAAATACCATGTGTGTTCTTTTGTGATTGGGTTACCTCATTCAGAATGATATTTTCTAGTTCCATCCATTTACCTAAAAATTTCTCAAATTCATTGTTTTTAATAGCTGAGTAATACTCCATTGTGTATTTTCTGAATCCATTCCTCTGTTGAAGGACATCTGGATTCTTTCCAGCTTCTGGCTATTATAAATAAGGCTGCTATGAACATAGTGGAGCATGTGTCCTTGTTATATATATGTTGGAGCATCTTCTGGATATATGCCCAGAAGTAATATAGCTGGGTCCTCAGCTGGGTCCAATTTTCTGAGGAACCACCAGACTGATTTCCAGAGTGGTTGCACCATCTTGCAATTCCATCAACAATGGAGGAGTATTCCTCTTTCTCCACATCCTCACCAGCATCTGCTATCATCTGAGTTTTTGATCTTAGCCATTCTGACTGGTGTGAGGTAGAATCTCAGGGTTGTTTTGATTTGCATTTCCCTGATGACTAAAGATGCTGAACATTTCTTTAGGCCCTTCTCAGCCATTCCAGTTTCCACAATTGAGAATTCATTGTTTAGCTCTGTACCCCGTTTTTGATAGGATTATTTGGTTGTCTGGAGTCTAATTTCTTGAGTTCTTTGTATATATTGAATATTAGCCCTCTATGGATGTAGGATTGTTAAAGATCTTTTCCCAATCTGTGGGTTGCTGTTTTGTCCTATTGGCAGTGTTTTTTGCCTTACAGAAACTTTGCAATTTTATGAGGTCCCATTTGTCAGTTCTTGATCTTAGAGTATAAGTACACCAAAATGTTTATCTCCAAATGGTCCTTTTCCTCTGTGCTGCCATCTCAGTAAGAAAGGAAATATCCACCTTCCTGAAGGCAATCTCTTCTTTCCCTCCCTGCCTAACTTGCCAATAGTATTCAGTAGCAATAGCTTGCAATTCCCTATTACAGGGAGACTGAAACCCTGCTCTACCTACTAAAGTACATGCATACTTAAGTACCATGCTCCTTTTTCATACAATTCACACATTTGTTTATTTTTTTAAGATTGTTTTATATATTTACAGAAGTGAATAGGGTGTATTTATGTTAGACGTTGCAGTTTATTGAATATTATTGCCACACTCTGTTTTCTGCCCATGATGGAGGAAGCTGTGTTTGGCCAGTCTTTCTGTTCCTTACATATAAAACCTTCTAAAAACACGTTAAGGAATACAACATTTCAGGAACTGTACAACAAAAAGCACACGATAGCAATTTCTGTAAGACAACGCGTGTCAAACAGAGATACCTCTTTGATCTCATTTTTCTTCCTTGGGACAATTTCTGAATATTGTACAGGTGGTAGGACACAGGTACAGTACGGTGAACTCACTGAGGAGTGATCATTGGAGCTGAGCTACAGTGCCAAAACAGCTGTGCTAGGCAAGATGAGCTGCACAGAGTCAGATTTGGAAGTTTGGGAATGCAAGGGTTCAGGCTAATTATCTGCCCAAGTCCTAGACCACAGACATGAACCATGAAGTGACTTCTATCATCTTACATGAAGAACCAACAAAAAGGAGACAAAGGTGCCCAATTAGAGCTGATCATATACACAGGGCCGTGGGATTCTAAAGAGTGGTACATAAGTTGTGAGGGAGAAGTGATGGGAGATACTATGAGAAAATGGAGGGGAAAATGAAGGGTGAATATGATCAAGATACATTGTATTCACACATGAAGTATTCAGGTACTAAATACAAGTGGAAATTTAAAGAGGACGAAGAAATATTACTGGATCTTGGCCATCTCAAGAGAGTAGGCATTGTGAAGACTCATAGCTCTAAGAAAACCACATATTGAAACCAAAGACCTAGAGTAAATTCTGTTCTAGACATATTCTATCTCAAAGTCAAGGCTCAGGAAGGAAACCATGGTATGAGGATTTGGCACTGGGTCTTGCTATAAGTAATAACAAAATACATGCTGGAGTTAGCATCTGTTATAGATATCAGATTAATGAATGGCAAGTGTACCAGGATTAGCCAATTAGATACTCTGTAGAATCCGGAAAAAGCACTTGGCATCACACTTAAGTAAAGCTAGTTGGCCTCTTTCTTTTCTGACTCCTTGAAACCCAGGTTACAGAAGGACACACTGCAGATGGTGTGAATCATGTCCTCACAGACACCCTGGCACCTTAGCCTATCCTTTCCTATAGCTTGTACATTCAGAAGTTACATGAATATATTCTTATGTTGTCCTGTAGCCTTAATTCTCATTTTGTTCCTGTTATATTAAAAACATAAAGAAAAGAAAACAATTTGAGGTACTGGCTTCTTATTTGTTGCTTGTGACTAAAGTAACTCAGCTGACTAAAACATAGGTGCTTTCAGAGTTTACTGACAAGTGTACTACCACCAGCACTTATCAGAATGATTTAATTTTTAAATTGTTATTTCTTTTGAGGTTATAAAAGTTCTTTTTGCAACAGATGGAGACCACTGACGAAAGCCACAGCTAATCAAAGTACTGAACGTTGAAACCCAGTCCCAGCAGATACATCTACAACACAACTCCTGCACCTCAGGCCCAGGGAGAACTGCAGAATAGGGACAGAAAGATTATAACAGCAAGCAGACAGGGCATTTGTTGTGAACATTATTTCATTTTCTATTTGGATTACTGAGTTGTGTGCAGGTGAATGTGTATGTGCGCGTGCATCCGTACATGTATGTGTGTGTGTCTTTAAGTGAAAGTAGAAGATTTAGAAATTATACAAAAGTATAAGCATTTGTGTGTGTGTGTGTGTGTGTGTGTGTGTGTGTGTGTGTGTGTGTGTGTGTATTTAAGTGAAGGTATGTTCATGCCATGTTGACTATATGGAGCTTATCATCTTCAGGAGTCAGTTCTTGTCATTTCTTCCATATTATTGAGTGAGTCTCCTTTGTTTTTGCTTCTGTGTTATGTTCTCCAGGCTAGTTAGCCCATGAGCTTCTAAGGAAGTCTGTTGTTTCTACTTCCTATCTCACCATAGGAGCTCTGAGATTACAGATGCCTGTCATCTCATTGTATTTCTTTAAGAAACAAGTGTTGCACTTCTACATATTTGTTTTCTGTGTGTGCGTGTTTGCATGTGGGCAGGTGAGTAATGGCAATGGTAGGAACAAACCACGGCACCCAAGTGGCCATCAGAGGACAATGTGCAATTTGCAAAAGTTGGTTCCCTCTGCCTACCAAATAGGTTTGTAGGACAAAGTGAGGCCATCAGGCTTGGCAGGAAATGCTTGTATCTGCTGAACCTTACCGTCAGATGTGCCTGATGCCTGTAACTGCTGAACCTTCTTACCATCAGATGTGTCTGTTTACATGGGTATAAGGTATCCAAGTACAACTTATTAGCCTGGCATGACAAGTGTTTTTGTCTACGGGGACATCTCTGTGGCACTCAGCTTTATTCCTTAAGAGTTAAGAGAAACTTAAAATGAATAGAAAAGTAATCTTTACTTCAGCTAAACACAAAGGAGAGGTTATCTGAATTAGATGACCCAAAGGCCTCTTAGCAAGTGGTTTGAGTCACTTTCTGCTTTTTGTGAACAAGACTGCTTTAGGACACTCACTTTGACTCAGTCTCAGTATTTAAATAGTGTAACAAGGCTTGGGTGAAAACATTGATTTCTCATATCTTCAAAGGTGGATTAACACAGTAAAGTAGGCATTCTTCACTCAAAGACTGACAGTAAAGACTAATTGCAATATCCTCTATGTTCCAAGGGTTCAGAATAGATGCTGGCTTTTTTTTATCAGCCAAATTAAATTTGGGTTGAAGAGCAAGATGGTAAAAAATCACAAATCACTTTTAGATGGATACTTTCAGGTAGGAATTTTGAATGCTAAGGGTAATTCTGAACACCAAGTATACAAGTGTGGGTCATCACTTAAAGGATACTATCGAGACTGCATATATGCTTGTATGAATTGGACAGACTATTTGAAGAAAAGCAGGAAAAATATTCTAATCATCTTATTTTGTCAGAGCAGTATCTGTAGGTTTTTAGTTTTTAATTAGCACTTCTTTCTTTCAGCAGTCTCAATTACACACACACACACACACACACAGAGAGAGAGAGAGAGAGAGAGAGAGAGAGAGAGAGAGGGCATATATGTATGTATATGAATGCTCTCAAAGGAAAGGGAGCAAGGAAACATGATTTTTCATTCATGAAACTTACATCGTTTTTGAGTTATCTCCTGGCTAGAGAGCAGTCTCTTCTTCAGCTTTGATACAATACAAAAATCTACTATTTTTTTTTGCTTCAAAACAATGTACAACATAATCTTTTAGTGCTATCTTTGCTTATAAGGTAGTAAAATTTCATAGAATCCATGGGCTCTATTTTAGGGTTAAGCCTCTATATCTTCAAACACTATAGCCTATAGCAATTGAGAGCTCTAAATATTTTCTCATAGCTTCTTGGCCTTTTGGCTAAGATCAAGTACAGAGAATTTTCTCTCTGGTTTTCTTTTCCTATATAGGAAAAGAAATCACAATCTATCATTTCAAGATTTTATTATTTTCACTTTGGGCTAGAGTACTAGAACACAACACAATTTAAATATATGGTATAAGGTAATATGATGGCACTCATTATTATCCAAGCAATATGGCGAGTATAGTACTGATGTCTTTCTGGTGATTCATTTAATGCAATCCATATACAATAGACCAACAACTTTAACTAAAATCAGCCATAGGCCTAAAATCAGCAATAGGCCTGTCATACATGTATACTAACACCAAGTCTTGGGTCTCAATGGAAAAACATTGAAACAGATGGCTATAAGCTAATGTAAACAGGCAGCTTTTGTGGAAATTTACAAGTCATAGACCTTGTAAATAGGTAGCCTTGGCAGACAATACCAACTTAGATAAGGACAAGCGAGTCATAGGCAAAGTCATAGTGACTTGTCCCCTGAACCTTCACCCAGCCGATACCCGGTTCTGATGATATCTGTATTCCCCCTGAACCACCACACTCCAGTGTCACTCCCTTCCCCACATCCTGCCTTTCTGTGTTTATAATCCCTGTATGAATGAATTACGATTTGAGAAAAAATAAATTATTTAAAAACAACAACAACAAAAAAACCAAAAACAACAACAACAAAAAGAGACGGTATCCTTCTGAAGGGACTAGCCTTAGTAATTTATAGGTAGATCCTTCTGTTCAAAAAAGCCTGCTATTAGTTGGCATCAATATTCACTAAACAGACTGACAATTATCTAGTCCATATGTGTATATCTCTTTATTGACTAAGAATTATTTTCAATAACTCAACTAGAGTATTTTAGCCCACAATCTCTTCTCAGAGTTCTTCATCAATTCTACCATCTTTGGAATTTTATGAGAGAATACTCCTGTTTTTCTAAAGCATGAAACTATTACCCTAAAAAATTTTCAAACATAGAGAAGTGATTCATTTTGCAGCCTGTTCTGTACATTAACATTACTCACTTGCTTAAGTGATATAACTGTCAAATAAAAATAATGGATTCATGTTCCTGATCAAGTCTCTGAATACCCCATGCAGTATGTCTAATCAATATTTCCTGGATCTTTCTGAAAATCCTCTGCTTTCAATCATGAAAAAACTCTACATCCAATAGTAGGGATTTCTTCCCACAAGCTTAACATGATCCACTGGAGAGAGAACCTAAGGGATTGAACTCATCTAGATATTTTATTATCATAGTATCTTTCATTTGGTAAAATTTTAAAAGAAGAACAATTTCATATAGACTATCTATAGGGCTCCACTGTTTTTTACATATAATTGGAAGAAGTCCTAGAATAGAAAATAGGATCATTGTCATAATTTGGCACTATCTTCTGAATGATGCCAGTCCATCATAATGCTAGTATAACTAACGAATTCAGTTAGGTTGTGACAGTTGTCAATGAAGCCATTAAGAGAGAGTGAGTGGCAAAACATACTAAGGCAATACTATGAGTCAGCAGAGATGATGTTTGTAAAAATATTAGTCAATGTTGTAGGGTACATATTATTTGCCACATCGTTCCTACGGCTTTATTTTAATGTAATCCTTTGAAAATCTTATAAAATAGATTCTAAGAAAAAGCTTAATTAATTTCCCCAAGTTAGCATCACATGTAAACTTGCAGAGAGGATTTTTAGGCTGTGACTCAGCATCCTGAACTCTTGTGTTCTCCTTGCTGTCCCCGCCCTGCTCCATAAGTACCTGCTATGTAATACCAAACACAGCTCCACATTCACTCAGCTCTGATTGATTTGCCATGAATCTCTACAGTGAATCTTTAGCAAGGAACAAGTAAGCACTCAGATCCAGCTTTGCTCTTAACATAATTTTAAGTAACGGAAGGGATGCTTTCTTTTTAATGTAAACAGCCTAGAAGGCTAAATTGAAAATTAGTGGATATAGTGTCTATGTCTTCCATGGGTGACAGCAGAGGGTGGAGTTAGCTTTAAGAATGATCTGTATATATGGGAACTGAGTGGATTGACTATCTCTACTGTACACTCTCAGACAGCCATGTGCTTTAAGATAACTGTTACCTAAAATGCAATGTTTAATAATAAATATATAAAAAGGGACCATGGATTTGAAAGAGATCTAGGAGGGGTATATGGGACAGTTTGGGGAATGGAAAGGGAAGTGTAAATGGTGTAAATGTATTATAATCTCAGGCATGAAGGACAATTGTTACCCTCTAAAACCCTAGTATTGCTAAATCTTGGTAATAAAGTTTTCTTTAGTTAATTGTCTCTGCCAGGGAGGTCGAGGGTGGGAAAGGAAGAAGCTTTTTTTTTAATTTAAAAGAAAAGAAACTGTCTCTGGGGTCTCATCAGTCATGAAATCTGTCTTTAGTTAAAATTGTAAAATTTAAAGAGAGAATCAGATATGTATGTTCTATGCTAGAATGCATTTACCTGCTTAGGAGATCTCTATAGTTTGTGGATTCAGTCTAGTGAAAATATTTTTTTTTAATTTTTTTATTGGATGTTTTATTTACATTTCATATGTTGTCCCCTTACCCCATCCCCCACCCACCCAGGAACCCCCAATCCCCTCACACCTCCTCCTTCTTCTTTGTGGATGTAACCTCTATCTACCCCCCCACTCCCACCTCCCCACCCTCAAAACTCCCACCCCCTGGGGCGTCCAGCCTTCATGAGGTCAAGGATCTCATCTTCCACCTGTGCCCAGCAGGGCCCTCCACTCTTATATATTCAGCTAAGGCCCTGGATCCCTCCATAAGTGCTCCCAGGCTGGTGGTTTAGACCCTGGGAGCTGTGGTTGGTTGGTATTGTTGCTCTCCTCATGGGGCCACAAATCCTTTCAGCTCCTTCAGTCTTCACTCTAACTCCTCCATTGAGAACCCCATAATCACTTCAATGGCTAGTTGTGAGCATCTGCCTCTGAATATGTCAGACTCTTGAAGACTTCTGAGGAGACATCCATATCAGGCTCTTATCAGCATGCACTTCCTGACTTCCACATCAGCATCTACCTTTGGTGACTGCACATGGGATGGATACTCAGGTGGAAAGGTCTTCAGACGGCCCCTCCTTCAGTTTTTGTCCCTCGCTTTGTCTCCATATTTGCTCCCTTGAGTATTTTGTTGCTCCTTCTAAGAAGGACTGAATCACCCCCACTTGGTCTTCATTCTTTATGGACTTCATGTGGCCTGTGAGTTGCATCTTGGGCATTTTAAGGTTCTGGGCTAGTATCCAATAATCAGTGAGTGAATACCATGTGTGTTCTTTTGTGATTGGCTTACCTCACTCAGTATGATAATTTCTAGTTCCATCCATTTACCTAGGAACCTCTCAAATTCATTGTTTTTAATAGCTGAGTAATACTCCATTGTGTAAATATACCACATTTTTTTAATCCATTCCTCAGTTGAAGGACATCTGGGTTCTTTCCAGCTCCTGGCTATTATAAATAAGGCTGCTATGAACATAGTTGAGCATATGTCCTTATTATATGTTCGAGCACCTTCTGGGTATATGCCTAGGAGTGGTATAGCTGGATCCTCGGGTAATGCTATGTCCAATTTTCTGAGGAACCGCCACACTGATTTCCAAAGTGGTTGCACCATCTTGCAGTCCCACCAACAATGGAGGAGTGTTCCTCTTTCTCCACACCCTCGCCAGCATCTACTATCACCTGAGTTTTTAATCTTAGCCATTCTGACTGGTGTGAGATGGAATCTCAGTGTTGTTTTGATTTGCATTTCCCTGAACAGAACTCCAATGGCATATGCTCTAAGATCGAGAATTGACAAATGGGACTTCATAAAATTGCAAAGTTTCTGTAAGGCAAAGGACACTGTCAATAGGACAAAACGACAACCAACAAATTGGGAAAAGATCCTTACCAATCCTTCATCTGATAGAGGGCTAATATCCAATATATACAAAGAACTCAAGAAATTAGACTCCAGGCAACCAAATTACCCTATTAAAAAATGGGATATAGAGCTTAACAAAGAATTTTCAACAGAAGAAACTCGAATGGCCGAGAAGCACCTAAAGAAATGCTCGGCATCCTTAGTCGTCAGGGAAATGCAAATCAAAACAACCCTGAGATTCCATCTCACACCAGTCAGAATGGCTAAGATTAAAAACTCAGGTGATAGTAGATGCTGGCGAGGGTGTGGAGAAAGAGGAAAATATTTTTAAAATGCTTTTCACATTTGTCCTCATTTCTTTTGGGAAGCACTGGCAAGAGACTTACATGAAAATGAACTGTATTCTAAAGTGTAAAACTTCCTTTTTGTCTCTTTTTCCAATCTCTTTGCCATCAGTATCATCTTAGACAGGAGACACAGCTTGAGTTTGTTATGAACATGCTGACAAAATGAAGATCTCAGAGGCAGGCAGGGAATTAGAGAGGGAGGGAGGAAGAGAGATAGAGACAGGAAGAGACAGACAGACAGACAGACAGACAGACAGACACAAAGACAGAAACAGAGAAAGACAGAGAACCAAAATACAACACAATACAGTACAATACAATACAATACAATACAATACAATACAATACAATACAAAGCATATATCCTCTCATCCTAGTGATTCAATGGTGATCAGAAACATTAAAGGAGCTATACTTTTTTGCCTGAATTACCCATATCTCCAGTTAACACAATCCATCTTTTCCATACCCTTATCATTATTCTGAAATACTTTCTCCTGACCACCAACAATTATTTCTGACTTGCTCATTAACCAAAATATTCAATAACAACAGTTAAGTTTTCTTATGTCATTGGAAGAAAACTTGCTAACATTTTAATGTTATTTTAAAGGAAAATATCTAATATGAGTTAGTTGTTGTTTTCTCTTAGCTTTATCTACTTACTGATCTTTCTGTATACTGCTACTTTGTTCAATTAAGTTTAATTGAGGCATAAATCTTGGTGAACTTTAAAATGAAATTACGCACATACATGAAATATATGAGATTCTGGAAAATGAGTCTTCCAGAACAATTCTTTTCAACCATAAGGGAATAAGTAAAATTTTCTTCAGCATACTTAGTGTGTATTTATGAAGGTCTTTAATTAAGATTCAGTTCATGCTTTTTTGTATCTACTGAAAATATTAATAATTTTTTATCTACAGATTCATTCTCCTATAACTATCATTTTAATATAAGCACCTGTATAAAATAGTATTAAATATTTTGCCCAAGTTTATTAGAATAGTTACATACTGGAAAAAATCTTTCAAATTTGTTTACTTTTTTCCACTACAATTGAGTCTTCCAAAAATAAACATAATCAAATTTTCTCTACAATGATAAAATTTCACTAGGTTGAAAGTTCTCTAGAAGTGAAACAAGGCTTTTTTCTGACTTTCCAAATTCTCTATACAATGGCTTAATACTTTCTTAATATGATGGGCACTTTGATAGATAGCTTGCAAAATAGCTAATGCATTTGTACATACAACACAGTGTTAGCGGAACTTTTAATGAGGTAATGATGTTGCTAAGAGGCTCATAAGACACAGTATACACAGCAATTAAGTGGGAATCATTTAAATTCAGACAGATCCAGGCTGAATGTGTATTTGCCAGCACTTGCTGTCCACGTCTCTAGGCAAGTTGATCAACCTCTGCGATCTTCCGTTTCCTCATCTATAAAATATGAAGGAAGCAGCACTCGGTTCACAGAGATTTAATGAGGGTCAACTGACATGGTGTTTATGCAGTACTTAGCACATCCTTAGCAGACTTAATGCTAATTAATAGCGTCTCATCATAGTGCTATTATTCTGCTATCATTGCATTAATCATCCACCAGTATTTATGGGACTGAATGGCTTAATAATTTCTGATTATTAACAGGTAATCAGAATTCATACACTTCAGAATTGCTGAAAATGAAGACAGTAAATAAGGTTAAGAGTGTTAACAATAGTAAAACTGATCACTGACCATAAGATCTTTAGCTCATATGCTTCTGGGTACTTTCTATAAGAATGTATATGTGTCTAAATGAGTGTACAAACACAATGTTTTTCAAAAAACAAAAACAAAGAAAACTGAGATTGTATTGTGCATTGTGTTTACAACTTCTGTTTTTCCAATTAGGTTCAATCTCTTAATTTTTATATTTTTCTAGGTAATTTTTGCTTATTCACCCCACGTGTCTTTTATGAGTTCTTTAATATTTAATCTAAAACTATTGTACACATCAGGTTATGGGCCTAATCACTATTTTTATCAAGTACATTTTTTATCTTTTTTTTCAACTGGAGATATTTTTATTCATAAACATATTCTGATTACAGTTTCCCTCCCTGTATTTCTTCTAATTCTTCCCCATCTCTCCCTGCTCCCATCTGGATCAACACCCATTCTGTATCTCATTAGAAAACAAGTGGGGATCTAACGAATAGAAGTAAAATAACATAAGATAAATCACAAAGAAAGAAATCAGAATAGTACAATACATCCAAATAAGGAAAAGAGCGAAAGGAAAAGCATACAAAATGCCCATAGATGTAGAGATATATATGTTCACAAACCTCCAAACTGGGAGCCCAGATATATATACAAAGATATGGAAAAAGAAAAATAAATAAATAAATAAATAAATATGCACTGACTTAAAATTCTGAGAACCTCTAAAGTGCCATTTACTACTGAGCATGGAGCCTACCCTTAAAAATAGTTTGTTTGTTTCCTCAGTGAGACTTCCTTGGAGAAAACTGATCATATGCAAGTGACTATCAATGGAACATAGCTTCTGGGTTAAGGATGAGGGTGTGTATCTACTTTTCTTTACTATGGCACCAGTTGGTGCAGACCATTCAGGCCCTGTGCATGCTGCTACTTTTTTCTGTGAGGTCATATATATACCAGCCCTGCTGTGTCTAGAAGACCTTGCTTTTCTGGTGTCCTCCATCACCTCTGGCTTTTATACTCCTGCTTCTACTACAGAGTCTCCTGAGCCATTAGATGACGAATTTGATGGAGATATCTTTTTTCTGGACTTATTGCTTCAAATCTCTCATTCTCTGCGTATTATCTGGCTATGGGTCTCTGTTTTTTTTTTTCCTATCTGCTGCAGGAGGAAGCTTCTCTGATGATAACTGAATAAGACAAGGATCTATGCATATAGCAGGATGTTGTTGGGAGTAATTTTATTGCTTTGTTCCTTTAGCAGAACAGTAGTTTGGTTTTCCCCTAAGTCTCTGGCCTATCTAGTCTCAGATTCTTGGCCAGCAAAGAAGTGTCTGCTATGAGTTCTATCTCATGGAGTGGACCTTAACTCAAATAAGATATTGATTAGTTTCTTTCAAATGCACTGTGCCACCACTATACCAGTGGATCTAGCAGGTATGGCATTCTTATAGAGCGAAGGGTTTGGTGCCTACCTTTCTTTTGGTGATGTGTAGAGTACCTTCTAGTACCATAAATACTAGTCTATAGGACTGAAGACTCTAGATAGGCATCATATGGACTTCTCCGTGTTCCATCAGTTGTTTAGATTATCACCAAGAAGGCCTTACTGTCCATTTATTGAGAGCCACTAAAAACCTTGGCCAAAGCTTGTTGGGGTTTCCATGGGAACTAGGAACTAATTAGATGTAACCCATTTCTGGTACTAGAAACTTCATTTGGTGTCAAGAGATAACCAGTTGAAGCTCTACCTTCCTATTATTTGGTGATTTTATTTAGATCACCTTCATATATATATCTGGAGGCATCTATTATAATTTCCGCATGATCCCTTGAGTAGCCCTTAGTTTTAATTGTCCTTCACTATATTCCCTGCCTTGTCTTTCTCTTCTCTCCACTCCATTTTTGATTCTCCAATTCTAGTCCCCCATCATCATCAATCTATAACTACTAATTCTAGTTAACTTTCCCATGACACTTCTTATAGCAATAAACAATAATTTGATTCTTTGAGACTTTAAGTCTCTGTGTAGACCTACCTGGATGCAGGGAACTTTATTGGTGATAGGAGAGAGAGTAAGTATCTCTAAGTGCTTCTAGTTCTTCTGAAGGCCTGAGATTGGAGACTCTAATCGAGAATTAACAATGTGTGGGCTGATAAGTGGCCATGCCTCCTCATCACCTAAAGACTTCTCCTCTTCTGTTCCTTCTGGGTTGGGTCATCCAGGACTTCCCATTCCTTGGAAGTGGAGTAGACTATGGAGTCAAACATCCTATTGCTGCACACAAATTGTTTGTTGTATTAGGCAATGACTTTGACAAAGTGTGATTTGAAAAAAGTGTCTTTACCAGCATCAAATGTAGAAGACTGGTTGTTGCGGTTAAAATTACATGAGATAAACTGGTACTCAGAAGAGACAAAGACAACTTTTAGAGGTCCCTCTGTTGCATCATTGACTTCTTAGTGTTATTACATTTGACAGTTTTCTCCAGGCACAGGATAAAGTATCCCTGATAGATACTTTGAAAGTAGAAATATGGGAGACCATGCCAGCGAGCTTCCTGTTCAACTCTGGGATGATCTTGCCCAAATCTTGGCACTACCAGTAGATACAGAGATGATGTTCTTGGAACCTTCACTAGTATGATGTTGTTTTCCCAAGTGACAGTGATGGCATGGACTCTGGTCTGGAGTCTTTCCAAAATGCTGAAGTTGACATGGATGACATTTATTTAAACATGATGGTGGTGGGGAGCAGCAAGGGGAGCAGTTTATGGTGTAAGAAACATTGCTAATTTTTTAAGTGATTTTGAGAAAGTTGACATACTTCTTATGGTTTATACTCATCACAAACTCAGTAGCATGAATAGAAAGAAATGGAAGTTCCTTTGTCTCCTCTCTTCAGATGTGCTTTTCAGTGTTATCTGTGGTATTAAAGACATCAACACAATCCATGATATACTTAACACCAGCATTTCCCTATTAGATACTGAGGGACCTTACTCCTAGAACATGGACGTGGCATCCCATTGATCAAAGTTCCTGTTTACAGCATTGACTCTGCCATAAAACCTGCTCGTCAAAATCATACTGGACTATGAAGACCATGTAGTTAAGATAAAGGAAAGAAAGGATCAATGATGGTAACTGTATTCACTTCACCAGCATCCAAGGCAATCCTGGCAACCAGGTATTCTATACAGCAAAATTCTTTCACTCTGATATCTATTTTCCATATTTACGGCCAGCATGGATGAGAAAACATCCTTGCTTCTAGAATAGAGAGGTACACAGATCATTTTCTTCCATTTATATAAAGCACATAATAGATAAAACCAATATATGTCATCAGAAATCAGAATAATTATAGTCACTGTTCTGTGGAAAAGAAGTTTATAATTATTTACATATGATGAATGTTTATGATAATAGATATGCTAATTACCCTGATTTGTCATGACATAATGTGTTAATATATCAAAACATAATATCGCATCCCATAAACATGTATATCACTATATGTCAATCAAAATTAAAAACTCAACTAGAAAAAGGCAAGGTACTTTATTTTTAAGGAAGAGATGAAGGGTTTGCAAAGAACACAAGAGACTGTGACACTGTATCTATTTGACTCTTGATCTTCATTCTGGCAATACAGACCTGAGAACAGTTATTATGTTATTTATAGTTTGTTAATTGTTTTATGTGAATTAATGTTCATATAAATTAATAATGTAAATATTTGCATGTATAATATATTGATAAACTTTTGTACTTATTTTTATATTTTCTATATGTCTACAATTTTTTTTTACCTTCATAGGCACAATCTAATATAGTAGAAATAAAACACAATCGAACTCAGGAGATTAGTATTATTACTTATGTATCCATGGTCATATAATCCCTCTGAATTACAGATTCTATACCCAAAATAGGGAAATTAGAAGGCTGTAATCAAATTTAAATTAATTGTTTAGTGGTAAAGTTCTTGACAAATTATGCAATGTTATAATAAATACATTATGCCATATAGAAAAACCTTTGCAAATAGTTTAGGGTACTTAATACCATTTAGCATAATTATAAACAGAGAAAAGATTTAGTTCTATCATTGAGGAGTTGATCATAGTCACTAAATTATGTAGTATAGCAGAGGTACTAACCTCATTGAGGTCAAAGACATAAAATTTCCATTCATAACTTAACAAATACTTGTTTCAAGTCCTTGACACGACTGTCATTTGTCTGAGAACAGAAAATGTAGTTTGTTGCACTTCTTAATCATGCATCCCATGAAAGAGAGAGATGAGTTACATGTGAAAACTCTCAGCTCAAACGTTGTGCATATTGTTTCTCTTTTCTGTCTATAAGCACCAATTACCTGAAGAAGGCAAATGATAGCGGTGGATGTCTCGGAAGTTGGTGTTAGTGTCATGAGAAATAAAACCTGTGTCATATACCTCTACACAATCTGAAAGTCAGTAGGTAGAGGCTAAAAGCTGTTAGCAATGTTATGGGCCTGACATCCCAAGACTTATGTGGGAATAGTCTGATTGCCACTGTAAAAATGGCAGATACTATCTTATTTAAACTATTATAAATAAGACTTAGTCCTTATCTTCCTATGGGTTGACATAAAAAAATGACTTAATTAAATGTGAAAATAAATTGTATCGACTTGCAATCCAACATGAGTTTTTCAAGGTTTCATTTCTGTTAATATTTAACTAAGAAATCTGAAACCCACTTAGAGTGGGAACAAAATAATCACAGGGGGCAGAGGGAAGGAAGAAACTGGGTAGGAGGGGGAGGAGAAAAGGAGGGACAGTATCAAGTACAAGAGACAGGAGGGATGCCCAGAGGGACAGGAGAATGAATCAAAATATGTCGAACTGGGGGGCAGGGGGAAAGGGGAAATCTCTCGAAAGTCCGAGAGACCTGGGACATGAAGAGGCTACCAGGACTCAATGGGGATGACATTAACCAAAATGTCCAACAGTAGGGAGATGGAACTGGAAGAGACCACCTTCAGTAGAAGACAAGGCCACTAGTTGAGGCAGGGGGCCATCCACCCATTTTCAAAATTTTTAACCCAGAATTGTTTCTGTTTAAAGGAAATGCAGGGACAAAAATAAACGGAGCAAAGACTGAAAGAAAGGCCACTCAGTGACTGGCCCAACTTGGGATCCATCCCATGTGTGCACAACAAATCCTGACACTATTACTGAGGTCATATTGTACATGCAGACAAGAGCCTGGCATGAATGTCCTCTGAGAGGCTCTACCAGCAACTGACTGAAACAAATGCAGATACTTACAGCCAACCATTGGATTGAGATCAGAGACCAATATGGAAAAGTTAGAGGAAGGACGGAAGGAACTGAAGGGAATTGCAACACCATAGGAAAAACAACAGTATCAACTAACTCGGACCCCTCAGAGCTCGCAATAACTAAGCCAAACACTAAGGAGCATACATGGGTTGGTTCATGACCTCAGGCACATGTGTAGCAGGGGACTGCCTTGTATGGCCTCAGTGGGAGAGGATATGTTTAATCCTGTGGAAACGTGATGCCCTGGGGAAGAGAGATGCTGGTGGGATTGAGGTAGGGGTGGGGTAGGGGTGGATGGGTGGGTGGGGGAGCACCCTCTCAGATGTGGGGGTGGGGCAAATAACTCCTGGAAGGGGCTAATAAGGGGGCAACTTTTGGAATGTAAATAATTAAAATAATTTAATAAATATTTTTTAAAAAGAAATGAAAAGAAAAATGCATATTATACACATCATCAATATTCCTTCCCAGCTGTTCTTCGTGTCTGTTTCATTATCTGCCAATTATTTTTTATATCTTCTTTCACGCTGATAAAACTCAAAAGAAAACTTGGGATATTACTTTTGTCTCCGACTCTTTAAAAAATCCAGAGTTTCAATTCTTTAGAACAACATCAAACACCACTGTGGAACCATGATCTAACTGCCCCTAGTCTCTCAGGTTCATCTTACAATCAGTGTTTCAACTCTACACTTGTCTTTGCATAAGGAAAGAACTACATTCAGTCCCACAGACACTCCATCTCATCCTTAACTAATGCCTTACACACCAGACACACCCACCTTTTCCTCTTCCTGCCCCTAACCTACCAGATCAGAGATACTTGTCTTCTGTCTTTAGAAAAGAAAATATTTAATACCAGCCTAGTTTGCTTAACCTCAGCCATTCTAATTCACTGCGTTTATACAAGAAAATCATATGCAAACTCGAATACACGCTGTAAGTAAGGAGAGAAACTACAGCTTGCATTTTGGCCTTTTTTATTGTAAACCAAGGGCTTCAGAATCGCTAGCTAGGGTAAGCAATCATTCATGGTCCCTACTGGAGCTATTTCACCGCTATTGCAAGGAAATAGCGACAGACAATATACAAACTCTTGGATGTGACTGGAGTCCAATACAATTTTATTTTTAAAGTTGGTTTTAATTGAGACTCAGCTGCTGGTCTAGTTTGCTGACCCCCAGTCTAGAAAAGACTGATAGCGATAATGACAAAATTGAGACAACTAAAACATTTGGGAATAAGCCACTTGGTAGATGTCATACAGAATACTACATAATGTGACACTTAGAACATTCTAAGGTAATATCATGCACTGCTGTTTTACAGATTGAAAAATCAAGTTTCTAAAGATACTAAATATATTCTCTAACTCCCTGTATCTGGGATGTATCTGAGTATAACATCCTTAAAATTTTGGCTGTTCTCACTGACTTAAAATTGTTCCATAGGCCTTCCAGTTCTAATGTTATATCAATCTTTGACTGCTGTAGAAATGACTTTCAGAAAATACTGTTAACATCCATACTTCATTAAGTATTACCCTAATCTTGGGGCTACATGGGCCTTTGTAAACATATACAGTCCCAAATGGGGACTCTTGCTCCAATTCTAGAATCTTCAGAGTTTTTGATGCTTGTTTTAGCGGATGTTAAATGGAATTTGTTAAATGAGCTTTAAGGAGGAGGAAGCAGGTGCTTTACTTAGCTACATGGAAGGGAATCACTTTACCCTTGAAAAGATAGGACTTGGTGGCGTTTCATTCAGGATTGAAATCCCTGTAACTTCAGACATTCTTTTGAAATCACTCTGGGACTTACGTGTCAGATGTGGATATAATTCAAAGTCTCCCTGAGTTTTGCTCAATAAGACTAGTAATAAGACTCAATAACAGTGTTTGGTGACTGTAACTCTCCTTGACAAGGACTGATTAAGAGACAATTTCTTACTTGGATTTTTCCTCCAGTTAATGTCAAGAGTGAATAAAGATAATCATTCTTATGTCTCAGGCTCACTCAGAGTGATGGGTCCAGCAACTGCTGCTGCATTTGAGGACAGACAGCACCTCACCATAGTGCACTAACTGAGGGCTATTGAGATACTACTGACCTCAGTTGCTCTAGTGAAGCAGTGGACTTTATGAAAACTGGGGAAAATAATTCAGGAAAAACAATGACAGAGAATAGCCAGGATAAGTATGATTTCTGTATGACACTGCCAATGACTGATAGTACATGGGATAAATTAAGTGTATTCCTATTCAGAAAATTCAGATTTTATAAAACTATGATAATTTTACAGTTTCATAAGAATGAATAGAATTCATACAGAACTAAACACAGATGATTCCTAGAGCATGAAATCTTTTAATCTGTCTCATAAGGCAAATTTAAACATAGAAGAGATAGATCCAAATAATTTTTTTGTTTTCTAAGAAGACATCTCTTACAACCAGAATTACAAGAGAAGACATGATGCTTAATTAACACTAGACTGATTTTAGACTCACAGTGATTTAGTCCTTTCACTTTGATGCTCAAGCCACTTTATTTCTGCATATTGCAGAATCAAATGGAAACAGAAAAGAGCTGCTGGACCAAAGATGAGCATTTAAGTGATAAATTATGCACAGTATTAACCTTGAAACAGATGGTATCAGGATTAGGTTCTTCCTGAGCATCAGTAGATGTTACAGTAAATACAGATGTATAGAACTCTGAAGCATTAATGCTTCCATAATATAGTGTGGGATGATTAAATGGAACCTCTGAATCCAGAGTATCTGGGTGTTATAGACTAACCAAATGAAGGGAAAGTTACTTCGGTCTCTGCAATGCATACTCCTTGGGTGTGGAATTCAGATAATTCTAATATGTCCCTCTGGGGATTGTTATGAGGATGAAAGATATACTTAATGATGAAGGAAACCTCTTCAATGGAAAGGAAAAGGTCAAGATAGCCTAAATTAAATTTCACTATGACTTTAGAATCAATATTTTTAAAATTAAGAAAATTATAAAAGGAAAGATATGTGACTTAGATAGTATATGATATCATATATAAGTTGCTGTATCAACTAATATTGCTTGTTAAGTCACCAGAGCATCTCTTCTAAAAGTACAAGTATTTAAGTTTGGATATTTAAATGAGTATTTGGAACTTTGCTTTAACATTGAGAAAAATCAGTATACATTATTTGACAAATATAATATATAGAGATTGGAAAACTGGAAAAACATGAATTATGGACATTATATGAACAACTTTTACTACAGCCAGAGTGATGTGCATAAATCCAAGTAAAAACTAAGACTAATACAATGACAATCTTCCTCTACAGTTTAAGCAGCTAGTCATTTAGTGGTGTATAAATATACACAGATGATGGAGAGTATATGTATGGATAGATGCATAAATATAAGATAGATGGGCAGATAGCAAAGGGAGTTAAGGATATACAACACATATTTAGATAAAGTCAGAACTAATCAAGAAGGAAAATTGCTAGCATTTTTTCAGGTCTAGAAATATAGACACAGGAATCTTCTCATATGTATGGGTCTTATTTTTCCAAAGTCTTTCCAGTGTTGATGATGGTGCCTTGTTATAGTTATGAATTCTATAGAAAGCTTTCTAGGAGTGTAAATCCATAAAGGCTAGCAGGGTATTTGATTTAGAAGCACAGGCTTTTTGCAGTACTAAAGTCAGCATGAACTTGGTGAGCATGCTAGTAGCTTTCTATGAAAATGAAAGCATTCAAGACATGAAAAGGGAGAAGGAAACCTGAGGAGGTTTTTTATTATTGGTTTATTGATTTGGCATAACTTCATGCTATAGGAATCCAAGGAAGAACAAAGGAAAGTATTTCCCAGAGTATTTTAACAATTAATGCTCATCAAAAAAGACTACCAAGTGTCCAAGTCGTAGGTTGCCATTCTATACACCCAAACCTCCTGAAATAAATCTAGAGGTCTAATATTATATGGACTAATAGTGATGACGGGTTTAGATAACTGTTTGATAATTACTATCTTGCCGAGACAAGAGCAGTGTGCCTTATTGGCATCTCATTTGTGAGCAAATCCAGCATCTCTTAGCAGATGTTGCTAAAGCCTTTTTTGATACTCAGACGTCAAATGAAAAAGAAATGGAGAATTGACTCTGAAGCTTTAGGTAGGTTCTGGCTTCTTGAAGTATTATAGAAGAAGGGAAGTAAAATATTCAATTGAAAAGTGTTTTCTGTATTAACTAATTTAAAGCATGCCAGTGTTCATTATTTAATAATGAAATGTCTTAGTGATTATACCTTTTTAAAAGAGTTTCTGAGCCAAGGTATTCTTTATTCATATTATATAATTAATTAAGTTGTTAAAAAAATCATTCTGCTATCTTGGAAATATCTCAGATCACAAATATCCATAGTCATTATGAGGTATGCAAAGGCACAAACTAGCTCCTCTAAAAGGAGTTTTGGAAATATCTCAAACCATAACTATTTATAGACATTGTGAGATATGCAAAGGCATAAACTAGCTCTTCTAAGAGGAGCTACAAAGTCTGCTCAAAGCATGTATCATGGCCTATTCACTGTTAGCATTTACATCACAGTCAGAACATGTCTGACCATCATGGGCGAGATGAATGCTATTTAGGAATAAAAAAAGACCCCAAATAACACAATGTTGAATAGTTCTTTATGAACCTATATATTAACAGTAGAACCCCAGTGGCTGTGCTTGCTTGTAAAGAAACACCGTAGTCAGATAAAAACTAGCTGAGACACTTATGTAAATGCTCTATCCAACGATAAACCTGCAAGCAATGTTTCTGTTAAAAATAAAATGGAAGTTTGATAGACACAATCTGGTGATAAATCTCAAGCAATCTGATGAAATTAAAATGTGAAAGAAGTTAATTTAAATTGTCAACTAAATACTTGTCAAAATGTAGTACATGGTTGGAGAGATGACTCCATGTTCAAAAGCAGTAGCTGCTCATCCAGAAGTCCCAGGTTCAATTCCCAATACCACATGATTGCTCTATAAACACAGTTCCAAACAATGTGACAACTTCTCTCAACCTTCACATTTATGGGTATTCACATGGCGCATAGTCATACATACAGGTAAAGCAACCAATATATATAAAAGAAATAAAACTGTGATACTGATGTATTTGAAACTGCAATATTATGTTTGCTTCCTTCCTTGAAAATTCATTCAATTTATGCAATGTTAATTATTAATGGATGATTTTAAATGAAAGCATTTAAAATCTTTCTTTTGTTTATGTAAGTATTATCAAATGAGCAAATAATCAAGTAAGCAAATATATTGAGAGCAATACATGAGCAATACTCACAGAAAGTAAGTGTGAAACAGATACAATCCTATGAGTACAGTCACCTTTTACATTTGTGTGATTAGCAAAGTCACAAAGGCACAAAGTCCTTCCTAAGCTAACATATGATTAAACTGGGTCTAAAACTTCATCCTACATCAGCCTAATTGCCACAGGGGGAGAATCTACAGAAATAATGAGTTTCCTTCTGAATAAAGGAAGATCTCCAGACAGACATACAGATGTCCTTATCTTATGAATATGTTCAGAAAGGCAAAGGGTACAGAAGCCTTAAGAATAAAAGAGCTCATATATGAAATGAAAACACTGATTGTATAGATGCATTCTAGAAGATGATGTTAGTTCACTAATGGGAGAAATTTTTCTATATCTAGTCAGTGGTCCTTGTACTTCATGGAGGTCACTGCAGAAAGTTCTTGCTATGAGCAATATGCATGAAAGATCAGCAAAGATTTTGAATAATTCTTATCCTATGCATATAAGCATGAGGGCATGTGCCCTTCCTCAATTCTCTGGCTCCATTTTGTTTGGGTGTAGACACTTAGATACATACTTTAATAAACTTTCTTTCTTTTATGTTTTTAACATACACTTGCATATATATTCATTTATAATGTATAAATGCACCTTTACAGTCTTTAAAATTTCTTATTGAAGATAGACTATTTTTTATAGAATATAGTCTGCCCCCCAGCTCCTCCTAGATCTACCCTACATTTAAATTTAAATGTTCACTTACATAGTGTTAAGATATCTACTTGACTTTCATGACAATTCAGTGAATAAAAAGACATGTGAGAATGACAAACAAAGGTCTAAAAATGGGGTTGAGGTTAAGTAATGGCATCCTGGGTGTTCACAGCCAGTAGATATCAGTGAGATGCTTAAGGAATAGTGCCGTCCTAAGGTACTGAAAGACTAGTGATGGACTGTGATCACCTGGAATGCAAGGAGCACATAACGCATCTCTACACAATTATGTGCTACTTTCTGATGCTAGACCATTTTGTTGTTGTCGTTGCTTTGTGGGGTATTTTTGCAATAATTATGATTTAATGCTAGCAGTTTGTTCTAATCCTAGCATTTCTCTATAATTTGACGGATCTGTAGGAGAGGAGAAAAGCAAAGGCTATCTACAAGTGTTTAGGCAGAAGAGATAGAAATTGTCACTGAAAGCAGACTCTGAATTTCTCTCATGCTCGGAAAGGATTTCCAACCTAAAAAAGCAATGACTTTGTAATATCTAAAATGAAGCTGAATTCAAGCTTCAATTGTATTGATGAAGGAGGTAATTCAGGGCAATTCATCAGAAAGTTAGCGTATATTTATAGTTTTCCAATTTATAACCCTAAGAAAGATAAAGTAGAAACATTCTGTCTTCCAATTAACCAAGCATATCAACAGAGGTTAACAACCTTTCTGTGTCACATAATTCAAACTTTTAAAATTCTCTACCACTCTTCACTTTCCCCATGTGAATTATCAGTTGGAAAGATGTTCAGTATTTGTATTAGGAGTCTATTGTGATTATGAGTGATTCATGGTCCAAAATGGAAATGATACCACGCACTGTTGTCTTCATGACTTCAGGGAAGAAGCAATTTTCTAGATCACTAATCCAGGAACAGTTTTTGTCTCTGGATCTTGAAGCTTCCCTTGTTCCATTGATATTTTGCATGAGAGTCTCGGATCCTTTGACAATCTAGATTTACTACTTGACTTGTTTAATATCTACTAGTGATTACGGTGTGATTTTGACTTTGCATTTATTTGTTCCCAATGTTTTCATTTCTAATTTCCCTAGAAACAATGTTTAGAATTCTGGTCCCTGATAAGTAAGAGATGCCTCAGCTCTCCTCACGGATGTCGAGTGCTTTTCTCATTTCTTGATTGCTATTGCCCACATTTAAGAGAGACTTTCAGAGCAGACCCATTTTTTCTTTGAAAGCAGATAGTGATGAGCTGCATGTGTATCTCCTGCCAAAAACATCTTTCTCCTGGTTTGCTTGACTGTACTCTAGTGCCATATAGAAAAGTGAACTTCTTGCTGGCTAGAAATAACGTATTACATACACAACTGCATCTCCCTGAGAAATACTTAAAACTAGACCCCAAAATAGTCTAGATTAATGGAGATCATCACCAAGGATGTATTTGGCATTAACATTTTCTACTTGAAAGACTGACTTTTAAAATCATCTTTTGGATTTCTGTCTTTTGGAAAATATGGTCATGGTGTTTTTCAGTAATTATATTTTATTACTAATATGGAAAAAAAGTGTAAGCATGAATAAAAGAGACAAGGAGTAAAAAGAAATCCTTATAACCAAACAAATCATAGTTTACAGCTTGTGGAATGTGATTAAATCCCATCCAAAATTATAACACAGTAAGACTCAACTGAATCATGTATACAAATATATACATCTGACTGTCACAACATCATGAAACATAGACCAGTAGGTATGTGAGAGAGTACCTAAAGCAAACTAGCATAATCACTTCCCCAGAACTTAAAAATACATTAAACATAGTTAGAGGGTAAATAATCTTTATACAGGTAAAACATTTCCATGGATTTCTACAAAAAAGAACATTGATGTTTTGAACAGCAGACATGCTAAGATCTGAGTCACCCAATAAGTTAGACAAAAACTGCTGTGACAGGAGAACCCAATAATGTTGGAGAAAACATTAAATACTCAAGGTTTTTCAGGATTTTGTTGAGCAATAGATCTAATGGATAATACAGTGATAATATTTGGATAATAAATTCATATTCAGTTATGACACATAGCATAGTAATATAAATTTATATAATACAAATGCACATTCATACCTATCTAATAAAGGCAAAGGCTTGTCAAAATCTTTTCCATTGCTCTATAGTCTGTCTGTCTTTCTCTCTGTCTCTCTGTCTCTCTGCCTCTCTGTCTCTCAATCTCTCTGTCTTTCTCTCTCTGTCTCATTCTCTGTGTCTCTCTGTCTCTCTCTCTTCTCTTATCTTCTTTTCTCCTTTTCACTGTTTTAGCCATCCCTCCAAAGGCTACTTTATTGTTTGATAATATTTAACCAACCATTAAAATATTCTTCCCCATCCAACTTATAAATCTTTATTATTTAAGATGTTTTTTTCAATCCTGAATTTGTGGAGACAGAAATAAGGATATAAGATTGTCTCAACAGAATGTCTGCTTGTAGAAGCCTATGGTTGTCATGAAGTATTAACAGGAAGGTATCAACTTAAGTATACACAAGTTATTGGGCATTTGTAATATGTGTAATTATTCTGTATGCCAGGAGAAATTAAATGCATCCACATGAGGGCATTACTTGTGGAAGACATTACTTGTGTTGATGTATTTTCCAAACATAAAAGTTAGACTATCTTCAGAAAAGCAAATCTATTTCACGAGTGCAAACACATTCCTATTTGTTTCTATTACAGGTAGTGTTAACTCAATGCTACACACCTTGCTTCTGAGGCCAAGTAGTCTCTTGTGCAATCTGTCAATATGTTATTCCCAGAAGCTACTGCCAACTAGAATCAGAACACCAACTGAAACCTCTCTGTCACCCTTTCATTGAGAATGAAAGTGTCTGACTTTTGAAGTTAATTCCTTCAATAGTCATCTAAGTAAAGGCTAAATACATATTTCTTTTTTTTCTTATAGTTGTTGTTTTTGATAGTATTGGTAGTTTTTGGTTTGTTTGTTTGTTTGTTTGTTTACAATTTAATGTATGGATACTTTGTTTAAAATATTTCCAGACTCCTCCCTCTACGCTAATTCGAACCATGCTGCCACTTCAAATTCATGGTCTCTAATTTTTACTCTAATTATTACTGTTACATATACTCACACACACACACGTGTGTGTGTGAGTACATTTATATGACCCCTTTTGTATACGTATTCAGGGCTGGTCCCTTCAGATTAGGTAACTCATCATGGAGGCTTGCCTTGGAGACCATTTCACCACTCTCAGAAACCATTATTTATCTGTGACTCCTCATCTCTGATGGAGCTCTGAGAGGTTTCTGGCATCTGCATTGGCATGTCAAGTGCTGTTTCAAATGCAGACCTTATTTAGATGTCTCTATTGTTGAGGTTTAATGGGTACACCTTCCTTATCCTATAGAGAAGACCTGATCTCTTAGCAAAAGTTCTCTGGCTCTTGTAGTCTTTCCACCTGCCTTCCACAAAGTTTCTTGAGTTACATTATCCATCTGTTAGTTGAGGTTGCAAATCCCTATAGTCCATTTTTATCTGCATTTTGACCAATTGTGGATTAAGGTGTTGGTTTCTGTCTGCCACAAAAGGGAGCTCTTTTATGAGGGACGAGAGGTAAACTTATCTATGGATACAAAGACAAGCATTGAGAATACAGATAGAAATTACACTGGTATAAGAAATTGGCAGTAGTAGGTACTCTTCTAGGGTCCTTGACTACTGGGCATGGGTGGTTGGCTAGATTTACAGTATCAGATGTGAATTATCTGCTAATCAGCAAGCCTTAAATCCAGTTAAACAGTTGTTGGTTACTCACAAAATAAAAGTGCTGTGGCTTTAGCCTCAGGGACAGCTTGCCAGGCTGGATTTTGTAGTGGTAGGCTTTACAGCTGGGTAGGATTTTTAATAGCTGTTCTCCCTGGAAGTGTCCATAGTACCTTCAGATAGTATAGGAGCTAGCCCTCAGGGAGGGTACTGTAAGGTCAGTTCCAGTTCTACTGCTGCAAGGCCTGTGTCTGCGGTATGTGGAGTCTTTAGCAAACAGGTCTTAGCTTTGAGCTCTGGAAGACAACTGAGAGCCAAGGCCATCATTTATATTATTTTGGGGGTCTCTTAGATTCTCCTGACTAACAATTTGAAGAAGGTTTCCCAGTGCCTGACACTGGGGCTTTCATAAGATCATCTGTGGCTCTTGGGGAGAGCAATAACACCCATGTGGTTTAACTACATTTAATATATATATATAATTTAATAATATATAATTGAATATATATTATATATTATATGTTTTTATAAATATATTAAAATATATTCTCTTTTAAATTTAATAACTATATAATTTCAGTCACTTTAAAGTTTCTTTTACCTTCCTTATCAGCTAAATTCAACTTCATTAGTATGGGAATTATTCCTCTGGTTTCTCATGATTTTGTGTAACTATTACTTCTGAAATCTTGAAGAAGGTAAAGTTGGAACACCACATGTCTTCAAAGTGCTTTCAAAAAAAATAATACATTGGCCATTTGCATTGGAAGACCTCTGGAAGTGCTTTAAAAATTCAAGACCCCTATAGAGTTAGCTGACCAAACTGCTGGTGTGTTTGCGAGTTTGTGCATTTGTGCATGTGTGTGTGTATGTGTGTGTGTGCACATGTGTGCATATGCCCACACTAATTAACATTTATATATGTGTAGGAAAGTAAATCAAAAAGCATATCATTTTGAAAAATCCTTCATGCTTCTAATGTACAATAAAGTATTCATATAACTTCCCATGTTCTGCAATGAGGATTTTGTTTTCAGTCTCATCTCTCCTATAAGCAGCTGATTATGAGAGCTTATATCTGTGATGTAAATCTTTCTTCTATATGTTTCTATTACTAGCAAACCCCAGACATTTAGTTGTAGCTTACCACTAAGAGCATTTCCCTTTATTACTCCTGTCTTTACAAACACAAACACAAATGCTTTCTAGCTAATGGGGTACTCTCTGATTAGGCATGGCATCCTCTCAGGGTGAAATGACAGAACTCTCTAAACCCAAGCTTTTTACTAAACTTATCTTGATTATTAAAGTAAAACCTGGGACTTAAAAGGCATGGTCAGAAGGATGAATATATGGCTTTCTCTTATCTAAACTTATCTTGATTATTAAAGTAAAACCTGGGACTTAAAAGGCATGGTCAGAAGGATGAATATATGGCTTTCTCTTTTTATTCACCTATATGCAAATAATTGCATTTCTAAAACAGTCTTACTTGCATCATTTCTAGTCATAATAAAATAATATTAGTAATTATTAATTCTTGGATATATTTGTTGTATGTGCATATATATTAGGTTTTTTAAAATTATATGCCCTCAAATAAAGCCTTTGTCAGAATACCCTGTTTCCAACTCAAAACATTTTCCTGTAAACTTACTATATGACATAATAACTTATATATCTGTTCCCTCTGGAAATTTTGTTTCATGGCCATTAGTTTAAATAATAGACCACTTATCTTTTTTATAACTATCTTGGGTTCTTTCTTGATATACTCTAAGAAACAGTAACACCTATGGTTCACAGATGAGCAGCTGACTGCATTTTAAAAATCATTGATTGAAGGTTCCTTGAATAAAATTTTCTTCTTTGCACATCCATCATCTTCTGGATCATAGACCAAAAAGAAATAGGATGCATGCTCCAAAGTTTTAAGTTCAGGAATGCAGTGGTTTGGATGAGTATGGAACAATAGTTCATATACTTGAGTATTTTGCTCCCAGTTGATGGAATTGTTTGGGAAGGATTAGGAGATATGGCCTTGTTAGAGGATCACTGCGTATGGGCTTTTAGGTTTCAAAAGTTGATGCCAAGTCCAGTCTTGCTCTGTTTCTGCCTGCGGTTTTCTGACCAGATGTGAACTCTGAGCTCCTGACCCAGCTCCAGGCATGCGCGCATGTCTGCTCCTGCTTGTCTGCCTGCCACCATCCTCCCTGACATTATGGTAATGGACTCATCCTTTGAAACGGTAAGCAAGCCCCCAGTTGAATGCTTTCTTTTATAAGCTGCTTTGATCAGTGTCTTAGTTCTGGCTTTTATTGCTGTGAAGAGACCCCATGACCATGGTGACTCTTATAAAGGAAAACATTTAATAGGGTCTGGCTTACAGTTTCATGTTTAGTTCATTATCCTCTTAGCAGGAAACATAACAACATGCAAGCAGATATGGTGATAGAGAAGAAACAGAGTTCTAAATATTGATCCTCACACAGCAGGAGACTGCTACATTAACTTCATTTGAGTATAGGAGAACTCAAAGCCCATTTCCACAGTGACATACTTCCTTGCGCAAGGCCACACCTACTCCAAAAAGGCAATATATCCTAATAATGCCATTCCCTATGAGTCAAGCATTCAAACACATGACTCTATGAGGGACATTTCTATTCCAACCACCAGACTCATGTTGTCTTTTAACAGAAATAGGACAATAAATAAGACAGAAGGAAGAAGAAATATATTTCCAATACAGAGTACAGGCTACTTAAGTTGAATAGTCATTGAAGCTAGACAAACATATCAACTAAAAGATACTCATTTATTTATGATCCTTAATGTACTGGGAACTTTATTAGAAAATATTAATAAATACAAAGCATTTGTTTGTTCTGTACTATGTATGTCAGGTACTATCTTGTATGCTTGAAAAAGATTCATTGAGTAGTCTAAAATATAACATACATTTATTAATTATATACTAATTAAATATATTAATTAATATATTAATTAATTGAATATATTATTAAAATATATGTGTATTATATATGAAATATATATTATAATTAAACATATTTTATAATTAAATAATATAATTATTTAATAATTAAATTATTATTTAATGGTTAAATATAGATTATATATATATATATATATATATATATATATATATATATATATATATTTCACCTGAATGTATGTAAGTGTACCACATGTGTACAGTGCTGAAGGGGATCAGAAGAAGTCATTGGATCCCCTGATATTGATGTTATAAATGGTTGTGAGCTGCCATGTGGGTGCTAGAAATTGAACCTGGATTCTCTGAATGAACAGTTAATGCTTTAAATCACTGTGATATGTTTCCAACCCCTGGTCTAAACTTATTACCACTGAGTTGATTTTCTAGATTCAAATATAGTCAAAGGAATGATTATTTTTGTTTGTTTGTTTGTTTTCCTTTTTCACAAAGAACCTCAGAGTCTGAACCATTGTTTCAGTATGGACTCCTGCCATAAGGATCTGATATCTAATAGCAAGCATTTGTGGGAAGTTGGGAGTTTAACTTGTCTGCCACTTATATCAGCATAGTATTTTTTCCTTATTATCATAGATCTTTAAAATCTATACATAATAAAAAAATGAAGAAGAAGCTGGAAAGCATTTGCCTGGTAAACATTTCAAGCACTGGAATAGCGTTACATAATCACTTTTTTAAGAGCCCCTGTTAATTTTAGAACTACTGATTTTTAGCATAATAAGATCTGTCAAATGCAAGGCATCTCACTGTCCCCACAATGCAAATAGACACTCACATTATCTTGAATACAGAGAAGAGATATTGCCATTACAGGGAAAAGAGAAAAGGTGACAGGGATGTCCCATTTCTTGCTTCGTTCTGGTCACATTTCATTTTAATGTGATTAAGGGCCATTTGACACTTTAATCAGGGTGATATCTCCCATGCCTGCATCGCTTAGGCTATGACAGGAGTCTGAGCGTTGACATTTGTTTATCCCCTTGTTCAGCGGATCACTGCTGTGCTAAGCTCTAGGGGAAGATTGACTCAACAGGTGGATGGAGAAAATTAAAGATAAATCATTTTAGTGAGTTTTTCCTAGTCAAAGGGCAGATGACAAACATAGTAAGTTTCTTTTTTCCTTTATAAATGCACTGCTTCATGATTAAGCCAATTCTTCTTTGTTTCATGCTGACGTTAGCTCAGAGCTGCTTTCCTACACTAAAGCCAGTATTTTGGATATCCAGAAGAAATACGCTGTTCTCATGTTAACCCACTTACATTCGTACTGCTACCTTGGCCAATGTTAATTGATGATGCACCCACCAGGCTAGTATTCTTGTCTATAATATAAATTTAATCATTATTAAGCATCCAGAGACAAATATTTTACTCACATTTCACAAACTAGAATATTGACACCCACTTCAGTTTAATTGCTTACCTACATCTTATCAGAGGAAACTGGACCTTTCATCATGCATCCTACACCACTGAGAAAACTGCAGTAGTGATAAGAAATCTTCTACCAATGCCCTTCATTATAGTCTGCCAGCATCTGAACTGAACTCTGCCTACAGGAGATTGCTGTCTACAAAGCAAAAGACTCATGCTCCTTTGCAAAGCTATTTTGTCAATATGCATACTTAATTTCACTTCCCAGCGATTTACAAACAACTCTCAAGAAACTGTCTATACATTGTCATTTTATTCACTGATGTGTAATTCTCATTGATATGCAAATATGATAGCCTTTTAAAATTTACATAATTTCTTTTGTCAGTCTCCAGCTCATGCCTTTGTTGTCTTCAAGAATCTCTTGTAGAAGTGTCTGCATACCCTCTCTATTTATTCTCTACTAGTTTTATTCTTTAAGCTACTCCAGCCAGGATTTGTGGAAACTTCTTATATCAAGTTGATATATTAACTCCATGTAACCCAACTTTATATTGTGTTTTCAGTCTTCATCTGACTTGACATAATGGGAGTATGTTACTCATTTGGTTATTCTACCAGCTTGCCATATTTTCATCCAGTATATTTCAGAAGAGCACACTTCCTTGGTTTCTTTCTAATGTCCCTTGGCACCTTCATAGGTTCCCATGCTCAGTCAATGATCCTTTAGTCCTTTGTGCTCATCTCTATGGGAAGCCTGTCTTAGGTAATCTTTCCCTTTAGTTTCAATGCTGCTAAGTACTAAATTCTGAGTTCCTCTATGTTTCTCTCTCAAAAATTCTAGACCAAAAGGCACACATGGATATTCAGCATGAATTCTAATACATAATAACATCAGAACTGAACATATTCTAAGCCTTACCTTGAACTTCTATCATTTATAATATGTATTTCCTTTTTAGTAATTGCAAACACTTATGGTGCTGGTATTGAACCAAGATCTATTATCTAAAAGAAGTAAAAAATGGATGAATTTATGTATATTAGCTATCATAGCCACCAGGACATAATTTTAAATCTAATAAATATGTTTTAAATTTTGAATAAAAGAACGAATAAAAAATTTTAATATCTAGCTCATATTTTTCTTTATATTTAATTAAAAGAATCATCATTATAATTTATATTAATTATTAATAATTATTAATATAATTTCATTTGTTTATATTAATATTTTTATTAATTATATCTAATTAAAATAAATTATTATAATTGTGTATACATCTCCTTTCAAAGAGACATTTCTGTACTGGCCAATCCCTCTAAGTTTAACAAAATCTCCCATTCCTAACTCCAAGTCACTTTCTATTGTAAGTATTGAATTTCCTGAGATTTTGCTTTTGATAATCACTTTGTTGCTTTCCTTACATGACATACATTCCTCCTTTAAACAACTGTCTTAGCACTATTATCCTCAGTGAGATAACCCAGTCACAAAAGAACATACATGGTATGTACTCACTGATAAGTGGGTATTAGCCTAAAGCCTCAGAATATCTACGATGCAACCTACAAACCATATGGCACTTAAGAAGAAGAAAGACAAAAGTGTGGATGCTTTAATCCTACATAGAAAAGGAAACAAAATAATCACAGAAGGCAGAGGGAGAGTTCTGGCTAGGAGAGAGGAGGGGTAAAAGGAGGGCAGGATCAGGTCTGAGATGAGACAGGAGAAAATTCCAGAGTGTCAGAAAAAATAATAGAAATGTGTATCAGCAGGGGATAAGCAGCTGGAGATAGCCACTAAAAAGTCCCAGACAGTAGAGAAGGGAGAGGCTCCCAGGATCCAAGGATTACATTAGCTGAAATATCTATCAAAGGGAAGAAAGAACTTGTAGAGACCACCTCCAGTAGATAGGCATGGCCCCTAGTTGAGGGATGGGGACACCCACCCATTTCAAAATGTTTAACCCAGAATTACTCTTGTCCAAAGGAAAGACAGGGAGCAAAAATGCAACAGAGACTGAAGGAAAGGCCATTCAGAGACTGCCCACATAGGGATCTATCCCATCTGCAGACACCAACCCCTGACAATATTGCTGATGCCAAGAAACCCTTGCTGACAGGAGCCTGGTATGCTGTCTCCTGAGAGGCTCTGCCAGCACCTGATGAAGACAGATGCAGATACTCACAGACAGCCATCAGACTGAGCCCAGAGACCACAACGGAAGAGCTAGGAAAAGGACTAAAGGAGCTGAAGGGCATTGCAACCTTATAGGAAGAACAATATCAACTAACAAGACCTCCTCCCAGATCTCCCAGAGGCTAAACCTCCAACCAAAGAGTATACATGTAGCGATCCAGATATATATGTAGCAGAGGATGGCCTTTTCTGGCTTCAAAGGGAGGGGAGGCCTTTGGTCCTGTGGAGGTTTGATGCCCCAGGGTAGGGGGATGCTAGAACAGTGAGGCAAGAGTGGGTGAATGGGTGGAGGAGTACCCTCATAGAGGCAAAAGGGGAGGGAGGAAAAGGGGATGAGATGGGGGGTTTGTAGAGGGTAAATTAGGAAGGGGATAGCATTTGAAATGTAAATGAATAAAATGATTAATGTGTGTGTGTGTGTGTTGCAGAACCCGAGTCCTACTCATCATTCACCTTACCACCTCCAGAATATTGTCACAAACCAGTTACTGCCACACCTGGAACAGTTCCTAACTGTCTGTAGTTACAGAGCACTTGGAAGATAGAATTACATATGCCATTTATGAAACACACAACAGGAAATACTTCACAGGAAAACATCATAAAATATAGTAGTCATCCTAAGTATATGATTATTAATATTAAGCTTACCTAGTTTCTTGACTTTTATGTGAATACTATAAAAGAGTAAAATTACATATGAGGCTGACTCTTGTGTGCTTTTGTGTTTTCTTTTGGTCAGACGTGTCGTAGACTCTCCATCACCTTTGCATCTTTTTAGTCTGTTTTCTAGTTAGTCATCTCTTTACTATCCAGTCTGTGCCACTCTCTTGCATACACATGAACTTCCGTCTAACAAATGCATTACTGTACCTGTGGCACTCTCCTGGATCTAAGCCAATTTCATACTAATCTCCTCCAAGTTCCCAACATCCATCAAAATGGGCCTTCCCACCCATTCCTCAGTTTCTTTCTCTAGTGTTTCTATTAAAAATGTTCTTTCATGGTACTGGAGAGATGGTTCAATAGTTACGAGCACTGACTGCTCTTCAACAGGTCCTTAGTTCAATTCCTAGCAACCACATGGTGGCTCACAACCATCTGTAATGGGATCCGATGCCCTCTTCTGGTGTTTCAGAAGAGAGCACTAGTGTACTCACATACATGGAATAAATAAATACTTTTAAAATATGTTCTCTTTCATTGAGGAAGACTTACTTATTTTATTTCTTCATTTTGGTTCCACCCGATTTTTTTCCAAACCTCCTTTGTTTTTGGCCAACACATGCATCATTGTTTTGTTTCTTTTCTTGTTACACTTTGCCACTAATTAATGTTATATAATCATACATGCCTTGCTTATTGTTCCTGCCACAATCATATCATTGCTCCAAAGGTGATATGATGCTGTTTGATTGTTTGTAATTGTACAACAGTTTGTACAGCTGTGTCTCTTGTATAGTCAATGTCCAGTAGTCAAGGATTTCTTCTAGCATCCCACTGTAACCTCAGAATCCTCTGTGACTTTGGGCCTACTGTCCTCAACCCTGTGACTTCTCATTTACCCTCTCTTGTTTAGAACATTGATGAGCCTCTCATTCCTCACATAGGGAAATTTCACCTCATTTCTTAAAT
The DNA here is from genome assembly GCF_004785775.1 of Grammomys surdaster. Lineage (NCBI taxonomy): Eukaryota > Metazoa > Chordata > Mammalia > Rodentia > Muridae > Grammomys > Grammomys surdaster. The sequence goes on along the minus strand of NW_021604736.1, from coordinate 3,079,125 downwards.
CTTGATTTTTCTTTTGCGACTCTAGAATATTCTTATCCCTGGATCTGACTTGTAAATGTTATATTTCCAAAAAGGACTTCTTCAATGTTCTATCCAAAGAGAATATCTAAGCTCCAACCTCACTCCATTTTTTTCTTTTGATGTTTGTCACTGAATGAAAGTATATTGTAAATCAAGGCTCTTTGCTTATTTCCCATCTGTCTTTTGCCTTGAATGTGATCTTCGTGCTGAGAGAAATCTGTCTTGGTTGCTATTGCACTTCCAATGCCTGGCAGACAGTTATGCCTACTAACTTTTTGTTGAATAAATAGAAATTGTGCTCATGGATATTAGAAGATGATGACTCAAAGTGGAAGAGTAAACAATTTATGTAGGCTCAAAGGCAGGGGTTGAGCTGAACACAAGGGGGCTCCATGCTTCGAAAAGCAATGAAAGGGAAACAGTGTTGGAAAACTGGAGAGATGCGACTTGTGATTTTTATCTCATAACCACCACCTCCTACCCAGTTGTTTCCTTAAAGAGATGCATCTCACACTAAACCGCACACTCTTGTTCTAGATGTTTCAAGGATGAAACATTTCAAGATGTTTCATGTCAAGACACTCAGTATGCCTTCTAGTAACTGCCAACTTCTTCTTCCAATGAATTAATTAGGAAATCTGAATCTTTGCTAATATACAGCTAATCTAAAATTACATGATTCTTTTTGCTCAGTTACTAGCTTCAAGTGTATCAATAATGAAAACCATTGTGCTATCCAATCCCAGGAAAGGTATCATGTAAATACAACACAGTCAGCACTAGAGACCCACAGATAACATCCTTACCCAAGATTAGAAATCTGTCAAGTTCCTTTCTTCTGGACAAATCAAGGTAAGGAGAATGCTTAGGATCTAGGAGCTGAATGAATCAACCAATAAAAAGACTCAACAGAACATCGTAATTATATTGAACAACAGGGAGAGAGAAACCTATCTATAACAGTGACCATACTCTTTGTACTTTTGGAGAGTCTTAGCGTCACAAAATAGGTACAATGATGTCACCCTCACAAGGATGCTTTAACCGTGGTGCATGTAAGCAGCTTGCTATAATAAAGGACTCCGAACAAGCATCACAGGCTGTTATTCCCATCCACTACATGAGTGACATTCTTACAGCTCTCCCAGGGTGACTAGAAGTAAGGATGAGCCCTAACTACTAGGGCCTGGCATATTTTGCCTGTTATGATGAAAGTGGGTAAGTCTAGCAGCAGAAGTCATCATTCTTTCTTATTAGTCTTCAGGGAGGAAATTAATTTCCTCTAAAACACATGGACACAGGCTTAAATGAGACATTAAAGGTCTCTTTGTCCAACTGCATCATTCAGAGATAAGACATGAGTCCCTTGGGTAGAAAGGCTTTTTGATGAAAGAACATATTTTCCCAAAGATGTTCGTAGGGCTTTGCCAGTCTATAGAATGAAATCGGGTTGTTGTCTTGAGGCAAACTCATTACACTTAAAAATTATTTAGTCTTTAGTCAAGATTTAAGGTATCCTTAGTTATGAGCATAGTTAAATGATGAAACATTATAAACTGTGGAAGAAGAGTCAATAAACTCAATTTGCCTAATAAATCATTATAGGAGCATTTATAGCACAAACAGTATAACTGGGACACAAATGCCATGTAAGACCCACACAGCCACATTTAACAGGCATACTTAGTCTCTTAGTATAAGGTAGATAATTGTCCAATATTCAGGATAACTAAGAAGGGTGGATGGAAAGGCTCACGAATCACCAAATGATGATTTTCAAAGCATTATGCTCTTTGGTATATATTTTAAATATGTTAATTGCATGCACTATCACTTTGATCTAATAATAGTTGCTATTTTGTGGTGTGCTACTGTTCTATCTTGATGAAGTCTGTGAGAACCAGATGGGTTGTCAAAGGACTTGATATAAAAATCAAGAGGCATGGAATTTGGAATATGGTATTATGAGGAATCTTTTTATCTTTATTTTTTTAATGTATAATTATGACAAATCTTTATTTTGTTCACTGAGTTTTATATTTACAGATAATTCTCACTTACGTCCTGGTGCATTCTTCATTCCCGTTATTGTTACACAGTAAATCTTTAAGGGTTATTTTCCTCCTGTGTCTATGCAATTTCTATCCTGGTTACCTCACACTGTTGCACAGTTTGATAAGGTACATACCCTTGAACAGTTTCATTTTAGACACAGGATTCCCCAAAGATTCGCCCGATGTCAAAATTACAAAATAATTTACAGAATTCTGTTCTCTGTTTTGGTGAATTATTCTTACACATTTTTGAATGCTATATAGAACAAAGACTTCTGATACCTCCTAATTGTTTTCTATACTGCATTAAAAGATTTATAAAGCACATTTACCATTTCTATTTTCTACCAAGTAGCATTTCCTATCATGAGGAGTTTAATACTTAGTTTCTGAAAATGTTGCAAGGAAGTTTGACCACATAATCGAGTAAGACAATTTCATATTGCAAATAGATCTTATGGATACCTTTATGACATTAAAATAGTTTATAATCTTATTTTTGAAGCATCCAGCATAAAGTGTTTTGCCTGTTGAGGAATCTTTTTAAAAGCCTATGATCTGGAAGTATTTCAACTATGGTTGATACTGTTACCAACTTTGTCCTGTGGTGTAGAAGTCTATGAAAACATTAACACCAGTAAGGTTGCTTGAGGATTTCCAGCTATGTGAATCTCAATCAAGCACCACTTTGTTTTAAGACAATGTCACCAATAGCACAATCCTTTAAATTCCTACTGTTCTGGAATTAAAAGGCATTAGTTGTCTGTGAGGGAAAATAATTACTGAAGTCCTTGTCACTCTGTGTGAATTAAGGCCTGCTCAGGTTTCCTGCATAAGTATGACACCTTTGGAATATAGAAATAGCCAGAGGACTTATTTTTATAAAACTTAGAACTGAGAACAGTTCATTCAGCCTCAAGAATTCTAAAGATTGGCTCCCATTAGTTTTCCCATTTCACCCTCACACTGCTACAAAAAAATGATATTTATTGTCCCTCCATGAATGGTGAGAAAGAACGATAAACTTGCAATTCCTATGGTCATGAAGTAGAAATTTTAACCCAACAATGTTGATCAACAGAATAGACAAACATGATGAATAAAATAAAGACAAATTTTAGAAAGGTATTATTTACATAAATACAAATCTCCTGCCGTCAAACCCAGCATCTCTGACTTTCTTGAGCAAGGAACACAGTAGCCATGAGGTCCTGGGAGGTGTCATTCATCTGTTTAATTAGCTCTAAATAAAGCACTTGTTTCAAATTAGGAGCAACAACATTTCTGAGAAAGGACATTATAGCACTAACAGTGGCAACTTGCTTAAGTAATGGGGCCTTTAAAGCTGTTTTTTAATGAGACAGACTGCAAGGATTTTACTCACCCACTCACCCAGTTTTCAAATTTCACAAGTATCCAGATCTTCATTATTCCTAGCCACAGCTATCCTCAGTATCATCTTCAGGGAGGAGACAGTACAGATGTTGGTTGGCTGATGTTACAACAAAACAATGACAATATAATAATCACAACCTTGATTCTAATACTGGGCTATTTGCACTTTATGGTTCCTTGGGGTTTACATGTATCGAAGGTCATTTCTACATTTCTATAAGCAGCATTCTGCATACTGGCATTCAAGCAAGCAGGATTCACATATGTTTGAAGAATATGACAAGAGGGTGAGAGGGAGAGTTGGAGAAAGAGAGTTATTTAGTTTACGCCATGAAGATAATGTGCTACACTTTTCTGTTTGGATGCTTTGGCCTAATTTGGTCATCTCTCCCCCGAATAACTAATAGCCTAAGCAATTGTCTCAACAGATGAAAGAAAATTACTTTACTCCACCCTCAGAGCGTCCACTGCTGTTACTTTAATTTTGTGAAAAGATGCTCTGTTGTCTTCACACTTGAGTTGTGGTTTATATTCATTTCTTTACCTGAATTTACTTACTGTTTTATTCCATGTCACCTGGGGCATCAAACACTTTGTAAGAATACAGAAACTTACAATTACTCACAAATAGCTGTCTATGTATAGTGCAGACACCCTGTTTGTCTGGTCAATTAACTTCTATTTTTACACCAAACTCTAAATTTAGATAATAAATCTTGTTGGTTATGGAATCCTTAAGATTCATCATGCCATCCTCCACATGGTGTGAATGGACATTTATTATAATTGGCTATTGATCCAATTAAATAATTAAAAAAACAGTTGTCTTTCACCTGATCAAAGAAGAAACAAAGTTCATCCTTAACTGATCTGTGCACCTTGCACAATCCATATGAATATCTTAATAGTACTAAAGTTTTGGTTGTGAGATTCACATGTTCTAGGATGCAAAGCTTTGGTAAGATTCACCCTCAGGATGCTGGAGTGACCTGCTGTTCCAGCCTCCTGCCTCCTGAAGCTGTTTCCAGAGAATTGCTTCCAAAACAGCTTCAGGAATAACTGACAATTTCAGATGATCTCTCTCCATCCAACGTTTCAGACAGATCCAGTCAAAGCTCAGTCAAGCTCTGAGCCTTCTAAGCATACAAAGACTGATAACAGATGCTAAAGTTAGCTCTCTTAAGTCTAACCAATTGTTCTAATTTTCCTACCCCTCCCTACCCCTTTAAAGAATTTCTCATCACCTCTATTCAGCAGGAAGAAGCCATGAAGATTCATCATCATAATCCCTACGGTCTGGATGTCTGGTTATGGTTATTTTATAAATTATAGATAGGTTGTCATTTTAAAGGATGATATAGAAATGGTCATAATTTTGAACAGAAAGGTAAAAGATAGGATGGATTAATAATTTTATTCTTGAAAAATACCATTGTGTAGTCAAAATCTTACATAGATAAAAATCTATATAATTGATACAAATTGTAGTTATAATTTTTTACATTGGTACAGACTTTATTTTAGTACAGATTGAAGGTTTTCTTTGCTTTTTTAAGTTTTTTTGTTTTGTTTGGTTTGGTTTTTTGGGTTTTTTTTTTTTTTTTTTGGTTTTTCAAGACAGGGTTTCTCTGTGTAGCCATGGCTGTCCTAGAACTCACTCTGTAGACCAGGCTGGCCTCGAACTCAGAAATCCTCCTGCCTCTGCCTCCCAAGTGCTGGGATTAAAGGCGTGTGCCACCACTGCCCGGCAATTTAAAGTTTTCAATTGTATAAATTTCTATATTGAGACAAAAGTTGAGATTGATATTATTATTACTCTTAGATAGGCATTGTACTTATGCAATGCATTTAAGAATACAAGGCTTAGACTCCGTTCTAGCTGCTGTTGCAAAGAGTTTAGAAAGATTAAGTAACACAAGTTAAGGGCCAGATAGTAAACTCACAGTTATGATGGATTACGATTTAATTACAATAAAGTGTTTTCAATATTAGTCAAATAGAAATGGCTAAGAATAGCTAAGGTTTAACAGTTTAGATATGCTTTACATAGTCTTTAAAAACATCAGAAATCTACACAATGTGACATTAAATATTATTTAATTATTAAAGATCATTTGACAAGGAGACATGTCTGCTCCTCACAGCTTCCCCATTTTCCCATCAAAGAAGAATTTAAACATAAAACCTCTATATAGAGTTGTTCCAGTCATGGCAAGGTAGCTACTATACAAAAAATCGCCCTATTCATCTACAGATAAAATATACTGTCCAGGAAGGGACACAGAATGTGGAATAGTTGACAATTTAATTTTGCCAAGACAAAGTAAACTAGTTCTTTACTATTCCTGATTAATTTCAAGGTTTGTCAGATAGTTCTGGGCCAGAAGACTGAAGACAGATGGTCCAACATTACAAGAAATTAAGGTCTGTCCAGGTAGTCAGCTGTCTCTACAGTTTGTTTAAGTTTTAGAAGCTATATGTTGTGATTCCTATATATTCAGGTAATATTTAATTCACTCTCAGATTTCTGATGGGACTGACGACTAGTTATCATTTCATAACAAAATTCAGGTTGTTAAGCATTGAGAGAGCTGATATAGATTTGACAAGATAATTTTCAGATGCTAATATAAGCTAAAATCAGAACACAATTCAAATATAGAATTATGAGTTATTTAGTTAGGATAGATTGTAGAGTACTTTAATTGACAAATATGATTGACTAGATGTTAATCGTGTATTATGGTTTATAATTTACGTAATTATGTCATTGTCTGCATGTAAGACACTGAGGGACCCTGCCCTCAGGTGATTCTGATAATAATAATGTCAGCAGCCACTGTCTGGGTAGGGCAGACTGGGGACATTCCCAGGCTTGAGATGGAGACAGGAAAGTGCCATGAGAGGTATATAGGATGGACCACACCATGAAGGGGAGGAGGAAAAGATGTTGGAAATGCAGTATAAATTGAAAACAGCCCTACAGAGGCTGCCAAGAAGGTAACAGGGCAACAAAGATAAAATGTAGATTTGGAGGATGTTAATTCAGGTATTCCAGAGGGGAGTGTTTGCTAGCAATAGGGAGGTTTCAAAGTACCCAGTTATTGAGCAAATCAAAGTGTATCAAAATTAACTGGGATGTGTGTTTGTGTGTGGTTTCATTCAAGAATCCAGAGGATTCTGGGGGGGGTCTTGAAGAGTGAGATGCTGGGAGCCAAAGCAGTTTAACTAATTCACTTTCACCCCTACGAACTCTAATGCTACACTCTGTGTAGTTCTGTCAATCTCAGCTATATGATAAATCGCAAAAAAAAAAAAAAAAGAAAGAAAGAAAGATGCGAGGCTAAGCACTGCAAGGGAATATTAATAAAAGATAAAAATATCTATCTGGGTGCCCTGAGGGACAAGCCTGACGTCATAATTGACATCAAAAGTATCCCCTCTCCAGGGAAAAGACATCGGGATGGATATGGCCCTCATGCCTCACTGGACAACGACAAGGGGACTGGAGCCATTACAAGGTCCCCTTCAAATACTGGAGGTCAGGCCTCTATCTCCGCCTTCACAAGTTTAGAATTGCCACAGCCCTTCTATACTTAGAGAAGGGAGGAGATGTCAGGGGCAGCCCTGCTTACACACTGTAGGCCTAAAATCAGAGGCCTAAAATCAGCAGTGGGCCTGTCATACATGTATGCTAACACCAAGTCTTGGGTTTCAGTGGACGAACATTGAAACAGATGGCTATAAGCTAATGTCAACGGGCAGCTTTTGTGGAAATTTATAAGCCTGAGTAATCATAGACCTTGTAAATAGGTAGCCTTGGCAGATAATACCAGCTTAGATGGGGACAAGCGAGTCATAGGCAGAGTCATGGTGACTTGTCCCCTGAACCTTCACCCAGCAGATACCCGGTTCTGAAGATATCTGTATTCCCCCTGAGCACCCGCACTCCAGTGTCATTCCCTTCCCCACGTCCTGCCTTTCTGTGTTTATACCCCTGTGTGAATTAATTATGATTTGAGAAAAAATTAAAAATAAAAAAAGGCAAAAAAAAAAGAAAGAAAGAAAAGGGGAGGGGAGGGAAGGGAGGGGAGGGGAGGGGGGGGGAGGGGAGGGGAGAGGAGAGAAGAGAAGAGAAGAGAAGAGAAGAGAAGAGAAGAGAAGAGAAGAACCAAACACATGACTCAAGTGGAAAATCAATCAGTAATCCAAAATTGCTGATAAAGAGGAAAAATATCAGTCTTGGATTATAAACTATAAAACTTTAGGATTCCAGTGGCCTACATCAGAAGGATATTACCAGAGAATGAAGCTAAATAATAAAGCAACCATAGAAGAAAGCAATGCTGACTGATAGAAGGAAGAGATGAGATTACACCCCTTGTGTTGTCACATCCATCAGGCACTAATGACACTAGAGACATTATATTCTCTCAATAAAGTCAATCTCTCTCTCTGTCCCTCCCTCCCTCCCTCCCCCCTCCCTGCCCTCTCTCTAATTTCCTTTCTTAGCTAGTAAGTATTGAACTGTTGTCATTCTAAGTAAACTTATGTCCACTCTTTTATGTGTTTTAATGTTTCATAATAAATGTCCTTAAACTACTAGGTCATTAATTACATTTGCAAAATTAAAATTAATATGATTTAAAAATTAGAGCTGATACACTAGAGGAATGTTACAAAAAGCCACCTAAGAATACAAAAACTGATGGTGGTATTGGAGCCAGATATGAGAGAAAAGTTTTGAAGAATGTTCGTGAACAATGCTCTGAGCATATTCCATCACAATGCAACTCTCCTTTGGATTGTTTTCTCCAATTGTCTTGGGTTGTCAATGTAATTGACAAAATAAAAGAATAAAATAGCAATCTTTTTATATGTAAAGCACCATTAACCTTGTAGAGAGATTTTCTTTTAATACACTTGTTTAGAATCATGGACAGTGTGTCTTTATACTCAAGTGTTTGTGATTTGGCTTAATGATTGAAAAATCAGTCTTTTCTGATCATTAAAGACAGTTCCCTTCCTTAACTCCTACTGGAACAGAATAGCATGGTCATTGCATCCTTGTTATTTCTATTGATTAAGAAATTCAAATAAACATCAGTGAATACATATATGTCCCTTACCATAGCTATATAAACTCAGTCTAAATCAAATTATATTCCTTAGTTTATCCCAAACACTATAAGGAAACAAACAAACAAAGAAAGAAAGAATCAAAACCCCAGCAGTAGTGTGAAAATCCTTGAGGGGATGAAATGATGCTGTGGTTGAAAACCGTGCAGTAGAGAACACATGTGACATTTAAATTCCTTTTACAGTCCTTGATAATAAAATGGCCTGGATCAGATAACAGAGCCTCAGAGCCTGACAAAGCTGTATTCCAAATGAATGCTGTGAGTGATAACTGGACTGAAGGGAAAAGTTGCTGTAACAAGTTTTTGTTTTGTTTTCTTGTTTGGGTTTTCTTTTTCTTTTTTCTTTTTTTTCAAAATGGTAAGGAAGTCCTTTTGCCAGTAGTACTAGTACTGTTCTTACCAAGGGCCCAGGTGTGTGTGTGTGTGTGTGTGTGTGTGTGTGCATGTGTATGTACACACACGCACACACACACATATACATATATATATGTATATATATATATATATGATAGAAAGAAAGAAAGATAGATGATAGATAGATAGATAGATAGATAGATAGATAGATAGATAATGACAGATTTAAAGGAAAGTAAAATGTGTACTCCTCAATTCTGAAGGGAAAGCTGAGACTCAGGATGAAATGACACCCCTCTCCAAAAAAACAAAACAAAACAAAACAAAAAACAAAACAAAACAAAACAAAAAAGCCCAATCTGATGAAAGAAGCTAAACCAGGTTTGAAGACTCCAAATTCCCAATACAGTGAATATTGTCCTAGACTGCCAGCCCTTCCCAAGCCCTTTGTTCTTTATTCTATGTATAGAACCCGCCATTCCTCCTTCCCTATTTTTCAACTTGAGGGTATATTTTTGTAGTGTCATTTTTTAGCTGACTGTATTTCTAGTTCACCTATCTTGAGCACCATGAGTCCCATAAGGATGCAATTAGGTTTTGCTGGTCTTGCTTTACAAATCTATTCAGCTGGGATCATGCTGTCTCTCCCAAAATACTCTTCAGTCCTCTTCCCCTACCTGCCCGCAGTTTCCACAAAGAAATATTCCTGGATTTGTACCCACATAGACAGGCCATGTGTGACTCAGAGAATATAGGCCACAGGCACCTGCTTTCATGGTTAGAGCACTATTGTCTGGCTTACAGGAGGTAAGGTAAGAGCTTCAATAGAGACTTAGTTCACTTCACAGATGTGATATTTATGTAATAACATTTGCTTTTCAATGGTAAATCCTTTTTTTTCCTGAAATGGAATATTTCATCTCATTCTGGAAAAAGCTTCTCTCTCTCTCTCTCTCTCTCTCTCTCTCTCTCTCTCTCTCTCTCTTTCTCTCTCTCTCGGTTCTATCAAGATGTTTTTTAATGGTGATGTAACTTTTTTTTTCTCTTTCCAAAGCAATTGGCTTTCATACATTGAGTTTTTCATATTGTCCTTTAAAAGCTCAAGCTCCTGAATCAATAATATGAAACTGCATTATCTGTCTTAAACAATTATTTACAAAGAATAGGACCACTGCAATTTAATGTACTTCCACTTAGGAAGTACATTTAGGAGTTGGTCTGTTTGGCTTTTTACCCAATAGGATGAAGATGAAGGAAGCAATTTATGGATGAGGAGAAAACTCCATGCACAAGGCAACAATACTCTAAACATCCTTTAAGTGGAAGAAGCCTTCTGGATTTGGAATTATCAGAGAGAAATTACAATACTGTAAGGTCAGATGAATTGATGGATGATATGCTGGGCCACATGGACATTGAACTGTGTTCAAATAATCAGATCTTAATTGCAAGGTTATTCTTTATTGTCCTCGGTCTATGGTACAGGTCATTGAATATGGGTATGCTCTGTATTTACAGTCTCAGTGAACAGTAATCTGCAGTGAACAACAACAGCTCATGGTTTAATATCACTATGGCAAGTGGCCCATGGAGACAAATTTAAGATACAAAGAATAAAAATGTAAAAGACAGATGAAAATTGGACCACTGCTTCCAAATGGCAGGGCATGCTTGGCAGTAATTCTGCTTTTGGTGTGAGAGAGCGTCTCTGTCCTGAAAACAGACTTCATCCTGAAAGCTGACTGAAGGAAACCTTTGAGAGGGACTGTGAGGTTCTCTGTGAGCTTGTAATCAGCCTCTGCCACAGATGTGATAGAGGAAAGAGAAATGCCAGTGCCTGAGCCACACAGTTCCCTCTTGTTTCAATACTTGTATAAATCCTTCGCTATTAGCTATCACTAAATCCACTGCTAACACAAACACTGAATAAGCACCTAATAAGTGTTCAGTGGCAATATAAATGAACTAAGAAATCTACCTTGCTATTTTTTTCATCTCTAATGCTGTACTTGGAATATCATTTGAATCCTTTACTTATTCCAAAGCACAGAGTGAATAGATCTGATACTTAGATGTAAGTCTCCTATTCTGTAAATTGCCTAGAAGATTCTCTAAGTGGAGTGTTAGTTCAAAAAGCATCTTTTCTAGCATCACCAAACTCCACGTTTCAAACTACACTTAGTCTTTTAATCCACTTCCTTATAAGATCATCTTTATTAAGTCTATTGACTGCTGCCAGTCTCCCCACTGGAATGTATCTTTCACTAGAATTAGGATCTTGCTTTTATTATGAGTGACCCAGCAGATGCACAGTAAGCATTCTGTAACTAAGTAGCTTATCTTAGGTGCCCTTTCTACCCTGATGCTGTCTGAATAGCAGGAAGATGAAGGCTGTCTTCGATTTCTTCTGCATTTTCTTGGGATTTGCATCAAAGTACAGGAATCCACTGCTTAGTAAATACTCCTAATTGAAAGACAGCATAATGTAACAGTTACAAAGGGTATTTAACTCAGCTTTCTAAGTAAATCACCAAGCTACACACTACTGCCACAGTCACAAAAACATTTTCTGTGACTTGATGTGTAGTAGATACCTTGACAAATGATTTACAGATGTTATCTAATTTGGTCTTTGTCAGCAGCGCATATGAGTCATTTTCCTTATTCTACCAATGCTAAAAATGAGTTTTAAAGAGTTACATACATAGTGAGTCCCAGAGTCTGGGATACACTGAGAACCTCAATGTTGAGCCAGTGTACAAGGGAACATCAGAGACTGTATAAAACTACCCTTCCTAAACAAACAAGCAAACAAACACACACAAAAGTTCTTTAATTTGGGTTGAGTTGACGAGGGACTGTTTGATTAAAATCATTCTCTCCTTCCATGCCGACAGGTAAAGGAATATAAGCCTTGCATGAAAAATCCCTAAAGAGAACAGCAACAACAACAAAATCCTTACTTGGAACTCAAACAAACTTATAAGAAAAATGCTATTTCCAGCTCCCTGTAGTTGCAGAACCAGCCTCCAACTGCATCACTTAACTTTTGAGCCAAATAGCACAAGCCATCGGTGGAAGAAAGCTCATGCTGTTAGTTTAGCTAAATAAATATCACTCAGTGTTATATAGATTTAAATGCTTAAGATGACCGATTTGTCCAGTATTGACTAGTTCCCAGGGCGATAGGGATTTCTAAATTGTCATTAGAGAGTTAGGGAATCCAAGGCAAAGTAGGATAACTAAGGAACACACTGGACAAACTGAGGCCTACAACTACCAGATCTTTAATGAACCACTCTAGCTTTAATGAGAAGACAGACACTACAAAGAAATTACAATTAAGATGAATGTAATAAGAAGTGTACAGGATAGCTTTGCAAACATACCTTTTAAAAAATCCTTATTGATTCTGGCAAAGAAATTGGAGGAGTTCTCCCTTAAGGAATAAAATGTAAGGATAAACTTCACTCTCAAGTTACCAAGATTGTTTAAATGTCTAGCGCATATCTGAAGTGGTCCTGCAAACTGGCATGATAATGAACAAGAATGGTAATGTCCTTTCGCTTCTGGAATGATCTCACGATCTCACAGTTTAAGTCATAATAAATTTAATAAGTGGCCAAGTAACTTCAGATAGTGATGTGCTCTGAGTTCAGTGAAGATGTGCACCGATATTTGTATTTTAACTCAGGCAATAATAGTGCACAAAAATCAGGCCAGCAACAATTTGGAAAGGAACAGTAATCTCAGTGTTAAATCTTTGGCAATCTTGAAGCCAACCTGCAGAAGCCACACTTAAATGGCATTCCACCTTTCTCTGAATTCCAAATGCAGCACAAGAACTGTGATTCCTCCAGTGCAACTCCAGTTGTTCACCTTGAGAATATACAGTCTTCTTTTCCCAGGTCATTCTCTCCAACCCCACACTGTAGGGTTTGTTTCTTCACCTCACTTATTCATACTGTCAGAAGGTTACTTCCTCAAACAGCCTTTTTATAACAAGTCAATGAAAACTAACATTCACACTCAAGGAACTGACCCCTGACTCTGTGTTGCCAAGTAAAATAGCCACTAGTTTCTGGTAGCTATTAATCTTGAATCAGTTAAGATTAAACTTAAAACCTTGCTCTTCGATAACAATAATGTGAAACCAAAATTCTTATAGCTGCATGTGAATATCATTTGGAGAAGCATAGAAAATACTAGAATCAATCACTAAAGAAATATTTATGGACATCAAGACACTATCTTCCCTTTACCACTGAGTCCTTGCTTATCTTGACAATTTTGTCATATTCTACATTAAAATCTATAAAGACAGATCACCAAGATGGCTTTGAGGATATGAGTGCTTTCAATCAAGTCTAATGATTCAAGCTATACTCTCAAGACTCAAAGTATGGAAGGAGGAAACTCCTGTGAGTTCATGTGCACACATGTGTGTTTGCACACACACTCACACACATACACACACACACACACAAACTAAATTTTTAAAAATTGAAATCTTTGATTAAAGACCAAGTGAATATTATCTTTTCCATGTATTCATCTTAAGTACTTAAAGTACGCTAAATAGTCTCTAATTTTGGTGATGCTGTGATGAGGAGGCTTGTATGATTGATGGAACTGAGCTAGTAAGTTGCCTATTTCTGTTATCTAGAAGCTTTTCCATCAATACCTTTAATTTTGAATTCTTTTAGATTAAACTATGGTAAAAATTTTAATAAACACAACTCATTCATTGAGTTGTATGTACATACAAAATACTGTTAATCTGTTTGAAGCCTCTTTCCACCCTCTGATATGCTGCAATACGCTTAGAAAAATGCGTCACTTCAGCTAAGGGACTTTTTGAGATAAAGACAAAGATGCAAGCTGAGGAAGAACATTGAGACTTATAGAGGGTACAGACTCTATAACCCAATGATGAAGAATTCAATGATGTTTGTGCATGGGGTGCTTGTTTTATTTTAAAGTCCAGCTGTAGTGTGCTCAGAGAAAAATAAGTTGGGAAGAAGAGATTTCTAAAACTAAGGCCACAAGGTGTGCAGCCCTAAACAAAGAGTGGGTCATGGTGGCTTGGCAAGACAGAGAGAATATTTGAACCTCCCACAGATTAGCAAGCTTGAGAAGGGACTTAATCTGAATGATTGCATAAGAGAATGTGCTTTTAGAAAGCTTTCTTTGAAGGCAGTAAAAGGAAGAATGTAGGTACAGGATCACAGAGGGCAGCGTGAGGAAGGGAGGAGCTGTGATCCTAGGCAGTGAGAAAGAAGATGGCACCTTATGGAGACATTTGGGAACCATCACTAACAGGTCTGAGTGGGTTATTATCAACATACATTTTCAATTCAATGAATGGATTTGGGCATAACTGACTCATGCAAGGAGCTCCAAAGGAATACTTTTGATGGGAAGATGAAGAGTTCACTGAGAGTCAGCCTTCCGTTTGGGCCCCAGATATACATCTACATCAGAATGTCCAAGTGATAACTTTACAAAAAGTCTGAATAAGAGGAAGGAAATAGTGGCAAAAACTGAAGTTATAGGCATGTGACTATTAATAGAAACAAAAGTAATATATGAAAGCACTTTTTTCCTGATAGTCTCTCAAAATAAGATGTTTATCAAATGTAAAAGATCTTAGAGGGTCACTTAGACCTTATCTATTTCTCAAAGAAGTGAACTACTTAGAACAATGAAAATGATGTGTTAAAGACTGAAGGCAGCAAAAATCAGGGGAGGCAAAAAGGTGAATGAAAGAGAAGAGAGGAGGGAAGGAGGGAAGTAGAGAGGGAAAAAGGGAGAGGGGGGTGAGAGATATCCTTATACAAATGAAATGCAGTCAATCTTGATGTGTCACCGTAGCTAATCACGCTATTGCACTGGCACAACAACATGAAAGTTGGCTTAGTTTACTTTAGTTATGTGGAAAGTCCCTCTGGTTTCTAAAGGATCACATGATACCTATGGACTGCTATGGTGCTGATTATGATTAATTATTGACTCTAAAAATTGTAGCCATTGTTATTATATTAATTAGGTTAATGGAGCATTAATATGAACTGAAAATGTGACACTAGCCACATTCTAATTCTAAGAATCAATATCTCATTAACAAGTCATTGATGCATCTAGGAGCATCATTAGATTAATTCACAGTATAAAAAGCAATATTCCAAATGCCAAGAAAATGTTTGGTTCACAAGATGCACTGTTCCCTTAATTTTGAGAAGAATGGGCTTGTAGGAATGGGGAAATTAGACTGCTTCTATTTTTGCTTAGACTCCAATAAGTTAAACTTAAATTATTTCACTCCTAGTCTTTGTGATCATAAGGATATTTGAGTTGTTTAATCTCTATAATATAGTATCACAAAGAATAAATACATAAAGTAACAAAATAAGGTTCTGACATAGTAGACTACAGGATGCTCGAAGAACACCAATCTCAGGACAAAACAAGGAAAACAATCACACAAAATTGACAGGCTAGATTTGTATTCTTTTCCAGTCACAGTATGAGGATAGTCCTGGCAGGAGCCTTCCACTAGGTCATATTGTATCGATCACTGAGCCACTAGGCTGCTGGAAAGGTCCATGGCCAGAGGCTTACTGACAGATTGTCTGTCACTATAATTTCTGAAATGCCTAATGGAAGAGTGTCAGCCTTTGCAACCCAAGGATCAAAGGATTAATAAAACTCTGAAACTCATATCTCATATGTATTTTTCACCCTAAAATAAAATGAATCCAAAGCTTACATTCATCAAATTGATTTTTCTGTGTATTAATGTCAGAATTTACAGATTTTCTTTCAAGGTCTTCAAAAGTCCCTAAATGTCATGATAAATAATATACTCACAGGTTAATTTACAGAAAAAAGTTCAGAGTTTCTTTTTGAGCTCTTATTTGAACAACAGATCCATTGGTTATTTCCAGGGATAGAAAAAGTTTTAGACATAGTATTTCCCTCTCTTTAGCTGACATGGGAAGATGGGATTCTATTGAGTCTTGGGTTATTTATAACTAAAATTGAAGAGGAGCAATTAGGATTATTCAAATATTTATGCTGACATTGATTTTATATGTTGAGATCTTTAAAATAAGTAGTAGAAATACATTAATATCAAGATAGCTTTCATGCATTAGCTCCCTCTTTCTATTAAGGAGCCTAGTAATCCTCAGCTGTAGCTTACACTAGTTGCATTGACTTCACCCTTGCAGAGAGCTGATCCTAGAACAGCTCTTAAAAATTAAGTTTTCTGCTTAATTAGCTTAATTAGATGTATTAGGGTGTGATCTGGTGGTCACTGACATGCTGGGTGACCTTGTGAGGAATGTGTACATTTGTAGTAATTTTACTTCTAAATAAGAACACAGGTTGAAACACCAGGGTCAAAGGAATTTCTTTTCCTCAGAAGGCAACCATCTAGGATCTGTTTGCTGGCTCTTCTCATTAGAGATCTTTGATGCAATTCAAAAACTCATGGAAACATAGAAATAATTTTTGCATTACTATGTTTTTAGCATGTGAAAGGGCAACTGTTTTACTGGAGTACCTTCTCCAGTTTTACCATCTAGCTCAAGTAATGGAGGCTGCAGCATGTTACAGTAGGGAAGAAAAGAGTTCCCTCATGAGACTCTTAGGTGTCTCCTCTACACAATCCATGTTCTCTGACATGGTAAAAGTCATATCATTTATTCGTGGGTCTGTTCTTTTATAGTGCTTTATTATTTGTGATATCTATTAAAATGTAAATGTTCTGAAAAGTGGTCTTGAGGAAGCTATGATAAAAAAGATGTCTGCATGCGATCCATTCAGATGCCATCCCCTACGACACGCCTCAACATCATCTCCATGTTCCTCTTTCCCTTCTGTACGCTTCTGTATTCCCCTTCTCCCTTCTCATGTGCAATGTCCCACTCTCGTGCCTCCCTGAATCTTTTTGCCCAGTATTTTGTGCCATATTCTAATTTCCTGGTTTCTATCATCACTTACTCCCACCAAAATACACACAATTAACAAAATTATCCGACTCTCATGTTATTGTTTTAATCTTTTTAACACTTGGCTTTGTGTGCAGGTGTGTGCATTCAGTTGTAAGAGGACAGCTTGCAGGAATCTGATGTCTGCTTCTATCACACAAGTTTCCAGGATCAAACTCAGACGCTCTGGCTTGGCAGCAGCCATCTTTATCCTCTGAGTCATCTTGCCATCGCATTATTTGTTTATGTTTAAAGTTTAAATTATTTTTAATTGTGTATACATGTGTGGGTATGTGCACTTCAGTGCCTGTGCCCTGTGGATTCCCTAGAACTGGATTTAGAGGAAGTTGTTAGTCACCTGACAACAGTGCTTAGCACCAGACCTGAGTCCTCTACAACAATAGTACCCATTCATAACCACTGAACCACATCTCCAGACATATTATTAGAAGGTTTTAAAGTCTCAACTGCCTAAGGTTTTTGAGCAAGAAGGTCAATAAACATCTAAGCTTGATCAAACTCAGGCATGAGCCACTTTACCCTCAATCCTGCTGTACAGTGAGGGAGAGTTAGGAAGAGCTGCTGCTGCTGGCGACTCTCTGCCACTGTCTCAAGTCACTTCCTTTCGTGTAAACAACAACAACAACAAAAATATTTAAAACTTTTGTTAGCTCTCCAAAGCATATTTTCCCCTAATCCTTAACTAGACACAAAGTGTAGATACTGACTTTTAAGTGGCAAATACCAATCTCCCACCAGGTACTCTATCTAAGGCTTTTTTTTTTCTCAGTATTTTTATTCAGCCCCTTCAGTCCAAGTGTTACCCTGATCCATTAAGATGCATGACAATAAATGAGGATAGAAAAATTCACACACGGTTGTTCTTACAGAGTAATTTCAGCACTGTGGTTACTATTTCAATTATTAGTAGTAAGTATTTATCAGACATCTGTTAACACTGGAGTTGCAGGCAGCCTTGTTCTCTCACAGCTGGGGTTCTGGAATAATGATCTCTGAATACTAAATTTACCTTTGAAGTACATTTTGTACTCAACCATTCTGAGGCATTTCTCACACTTCCTAATTATTTCAGACGTGAGGCATGGCTTACTACATCAGAAAGAGCAATATTCAAGGTCGTGTTCATTCGCAGATCTGTTACTCTTCCAATTAGCAGTGAGATTTCCGATCGACTCTTAAATTCAGAAAGTGGAGCATTTTTGAGCATAAAATAAAGGGAGGGAAGAACCAGATAGCTATGCATCTCTGGCAAAACAATACCACGGTTTTGTCAGTGAAAAAGAAGTCAGTGCTGTGAGTATGTAAACTATAAAACCCACTTGAGTTGCTTCTGTTATCCCATCCTGGAGACTTAAACATGAGTTCTGTCTTGTTTCTTTCATGAATGAACTTGGAAAACATAGCAGGATGCCAGTGTCTCTCTGAAGTTATTCAAGCAAAGCCTCCTGTTGCCTAAGAAAGCAATTGGTTATATATATATGTATGTAT
>NW_021604736.1:3015413-3060557 GCF_004785775.1 Grammomys surdaster | reverse complement strand
TTACCTCTAGTTTGATTCTTATTTATATACAACTATCAAATATTTGATGTTGATTTAATATGTGGAAATGATAAGATGCAGAAGTAAATCGTATATAGTCCCAGCCCTGAGTAATCCAAACAAATTGAGATTTTACGGGTACACCGGAGTGATGTCAGTATAAAATATCCACACCTCAATTTCCCCTACAAGATTTAAAGTAAAATAATAAAAACAGTACAAGGTTGATTCCCTTTGTGAGAAATCCAGAAAGCACTTAAGAGACTCCTGTATTCAGATGCATGTGAAAAGCTGTATGTTTAACATGCACTTAGCATAGTCTCCCTGGCTCAGAACAGTACTGAGTTTCCCGTGAGAAGGGAAAACTAAGACAGGTTTTTATTTAAATTTTTCTCTTTTAGATTCTTTTCTTATATGATAGATCCTGATAACATTTTCCTTCTTTTCTATTGCTCTTAGTTCCTCCCCATCTGTGCTCCTATTCAGATTCAGTCTCTTTCTGTCTCTCATTAGAGAAGAAAAGGTCCCACAATTGGTGGCTCTCACCTTGCAGCCTGGAGAAGATTCAATACTCTCCAGATCCACTGTTAACACTAATACAGATAATATTTGTAAAATTCACAACCAATAAATAATTTAGGACCCCCAGAAAAGAAAGAAAGGAAGAAAGGAAGAAGAAAAATAAAGGGAGAGAAATGAAGAATGGAAAGAAAGGAAAAAGGAAAGAAAGAAGAAAAAGACTTGGAATAAATAACAACAAAACATAAGAAAATAAAATTTAATAAGAGAAAACCAAAACCATGGCATAGAAAGTGGACAAGGCAAACCAGCAGAAGGAAAACAGCCTCAAAAGCAGGCACAAAAATCAGGGACACACTCGTTTGCACCCACCGGAGTAAGATAAAACAAACAAACAAACAAATAACAAAAAATCAAATAAAAAGAAACCCACTATACTGAAAGGTATAATATGTATGCAGCAGATGTAGTGCAGACCCAAGTCAGCCCTGTGCTGGCTTCTTCAGGCTCTGTGAGTTTATATAAGTCTTACTCAGTTGTTTTAGATGGCCTTGTTCTCCAGCCTTGGTGTTTTCCATCCCACCTGGCACTTACACTTCTTCTGCATCCTCTTCATCAGGGTTGCCTGAGCTCTGAGGGGAGGGATTTGATGGAGGCATTCCATTTAGACCTGTGTCTTCTGAGCTTTCTTTTTTTCTGTGTGATGTCTGGCTGTGGAACATTGTGCTTGGTCCCATCAACGGCAGGAGGAAGCTTCTCTGATGATGGCTGAACAAGGGACTGACCTGTAAGTATAGCAGAATACCATCAGGAATCATTTTAGCATTACTTTTTATTCCACAGGAGAATTTTGTCTTAACCTATGTCTCTGAGTTATCTAGTCTCTGGTTCTTGGTCACCCAATCAGCGTTAGGCAGAGTTTCCTTCTTGTAGAGTGGGCTTTAAGTCAAATCAGACATTGGTTGGTTACTCCCTCATGTTTTATGCCACCATTGCCCTAGCAATGTGGCCAAATGATATTATAGATCAAAGATGTTGTGGCTGGATTGGTGTTTATATTTCTCTCTTGGCAGCCTGCAGAGTAACTACTGTACCAAAGACACTAGAAGAGAAGGATGAAGGCTCTATGTAGCTCAAGCTCTCCATGTTTAATGAGTTGTATAGGTGTTGTCTTTAACAATTGGGGTTTGCTATCAGTTTGTAGAGAGCAATCTATTGTCTTGGTAGTAGCCTGGGTTGTTTGTGGATTTCCATGGAAAACTAACCTATAAAGTCTAGCAAATACCTTACATCTGATCAGGCATGAAAAAAAAACTAAAAAATAATATTTTCAACTGATAATTTACCAAAGGAACACTTGCCTTACTGGCATGAAATGGAAAAAAATTTTTTTTCCAAACCACATATCTTAATTCTATGTTAGAATGTTACACTATAGATTATCACATGGTGCACGCTATCTTTTTTTTTAATAATTTATTTATTTTTTCTCAAATCGCAATTCATTCACACAGGGGTTATAAACACAGAAAGGCAGGATGTGGGGAAGGGGATGACACTGGAGTGTGGGTGTTCAGGGGGAGGGCAGCCCTGATTACACACTGAAGGCCTAAAACCAGCCATGGGCCTAAAATCAGCACTAGGCCTGACATACATGTATACTAACACCAAGTCTTGGTTCTCTGTGAAAAAACATTGAAACATGTTTATAAGCTATTGTAAACAGGCAGCTTTTGTGGAAATTTACCAGTCCGAGTAGTCATAGATCTTGTAAATAGGTAGCCTTGGCAGACAATACCAACTTAGATAAGGACAGGTAAGTCATAGGCAGAATCATAGTGACCTGTTCCCTGAACCTTCACCCAGCTGATACCTGGTGCACGCTATCTTGAACTAGAGCCATTGAGTTTTCTTCTTAAACAAAAGGGATATTTTTGTTCTTTGGTATTAGAAACACAATTAAGACATTTAAATGCTTTAAGTAAATTCTAAGGGTTACTGCAGTTCAAATTTGTTTTCTAAATCCCTAAGTGTAGAAATGATTTGGAGCTAAGATTAAATATTTGAGGAGGCTAGTTGTAGCCCCTGCCTTTAATCCCAGTGGATCTCTATAAATTAGTTGTTTTCTAAAGTCTATAGTTACAGTGACCAAGGTGGTGATGGCACAAACCTTTAATCCCACCACCCAGAGACAAAACTCAGATATAGCTCTTAATTGTTATGTTTACAGAGGAGAGAAATCACATAACATATTTACAAACTATTGAAAAAACCCTCTATAGGGTTTCTAGAAAGGCAGCTAATTTCCAATGGGGACAGGAACAAAGAGCAGCTTCTGTGACTGCCATTACGCTCATCTCCGTGCATGCAACCCTGACCAATATTGAACCAGATGATACCCTAATTATGGATATCATGTTTATTGGTGAATTAGCAACTGGAGGCTCTTTATGAAGCAGAAAGGAGTCCTCTGATATTTGCCTGTTGGCTTCTATTGCAAAAGCTTTCCATATATGGAGAATAAGTATTCTGTCTTTGAGAAACAAATCTGGACATTTTGGGAGGCATAATGAACCTTATACTCAGCTACTGCCAGTGTCCCTATGGTCATAGGGTGTCTCTTACAATGATGGACTGCATCTGTTTAAAGACAGAGTCCTTTGCAGGTTTAGCCATAGAAGGAAAAGTGTTATGGTGGAGCTGGTACCTATCTGAATTTCTTCACAGCAAGGATATGATATTAATGGGGTCTGTCCCTTTCCACACTGAGGAAATAGCTCAATTGCCTAGAATCACCATCCCTAAACTGCTCACCCCTCCCCCAAAGAGGCACCTATTGAATTGTGGGGACCAATGCAATGGTCCCATTTGACTAATGCATTGGTTTTTGATAGTTCATTAACCACCGATGGAACCAAAATTAATGGAAAAGGGCAACCTATAGGCCAGGGAGTGGAATGGCCAATACAGAGGAAGGAACCACAAAAGCAGCAAAGCTCTGTCGACTATAAGACAACTAGGAAATAAAATGAAAATGTCTGTCTTCTCCCATTCATGGAGCATATACAACGATGTAGCTATATTGTCATCAGAATAGAGAACTGCTAACTGGCAAATAAATGACAAAGATATCTGGTCATAGGAGGCATGAGTTGAAATGGCAAAACCTAGCAAAACTCAGCAAAGACAGCAAATTTCATGTATCTCATACAAGCAAGATAAACAAAATGTTTGAAAATAATGAAGGCAAGGGCACATTGGTATCATGTTCAATTAATACTAGAATATTAAAATTTGCCAGGGAACAAATTCAGAATAAGTCAGGAAGAATGATAGATTACACATGCAAAAAAACCGTGAAAGTTTACCCTAACACTAAAATAAGGGGAAAGGAGAACCAAATTCAACAAGGACAACCCTATTAAAATAACTATTATAAGTAATCTATACCCATGCAATGGCTCAGAACTTTAATCAAACCTCATGGGAGGCACACACCTTTAATCCCAACACTTGAGAGACAGAGACAGGCACGTAAGAGTTACAGTGATTTAGATTAAAAAGCTGCTTGTAAAAGGTAGGCTGAAGTTCAAAGGAAGTGTCCTTTGTGATTAAAAAATTAATACACTTAAACCTTGAATTTATATAGAGAGAAAAAGGGGAACATAGGTGCATTTATCCACAACCAATGTGTATTTTATTCTCAAACTTTCATTTTTTTAATTTCAATTGAAAGATACTTATTTTAATGTTGCCAAAAAACATTTTGCCCTAGTAAAGGTATAACTGACCAAAAGAGGAAACCTTCAAAGTTAGGGTTGGGACAAGATTTTGTTTTTATTATTCCAGGAAAATAAAAGCATTCAACTAAGAAATGCAGAGACCACTGGATAAGTGAAACATCTGAAGAAACAGGACAGATTACCAAAAGATAATTTCACAAGAAAAAGAGTAAATTGGTCAAATGATATCACCCACCTCCTGCTGGTCTTTGTGGCCCTCTAGAGACATAAGTGGCAAATGGTCTTTATGAGGTCCCAGTTCAATTAAAAAGTAAATCTAGCTTTGAGATTGGAGCATGAATCCTTCTCTAAACCTTTGCATGCGTGCAAAAAATAAAAATAAAAAACATTCTCTCATATCAGAAGAGCCACCTAGTATGGGATGGAGTGGGGTATTCTATTGCTATTAATCTCATAATCTTTTGGTTTTCACTTGATTCTTTTTCAGGTATAAATATTAACTCAAAATCTATGACTATTATGTATATATAAATGATCTTTCATGATACCAGTAGTCATATAGAATATTAATTCTAGAAATAAGCTTCATCTAGCTTCCTGTATATGTTTTCAGCTTTGAGTATGAAGCAGGTACCTAGGAACAAAGATTTTGTACCTTGAATGTACTTAATAGATTGTGGTCCTCAAACTTTTCTGAGATTTGCTGAATACACCATTTAAAATGTTTGAGTTTTCTATCATTCCTAACAGGAAGCTTTGAGGTCTTCAAGGAGATGATGTGTGTGTCTGAAGGAGGGTGGTCCTTCAGCAACAAATCCACCTGGATTCTGGTAATGCTAACCACTGGTTAAAAACTGCCCTATCCTCCTTTGCCACCAAGTTCTATGCAAACGCTGGACATATTTGGCTTGACTGCTGTGTTCTACCTAGTCAAGATTGCCACTATTTTCACAATGTAAAGATCAGCTTCAGACTACACACTGCTCAGGACATTCAGATTGCTGAGTTCACATGATACTAACATGAATATTTTACAGAACTTTGAACTCAAAGTTCTTAATCCTAAAACTGCCAAATAAAATCAAGCTGGACAATGTGGAAAACTTGGCAGAAATAGCTTTGTTATTGTAAACAGTTTTACTGTATTAGAACTAAAATATTTCCTTTTTCCTTAGACAAAAAGAGTGATGTGTTGCAGGATATGTGATACTGTGAGCCTTGAGATTATGTTTTTTACTTAACTACTCTGTTTCTAGTTGTACATGGCTCATTCCTAGTATACACAGTTAACCAAATAGCTTTCTGTTTATTGTAAACAGAATTAAATAAAGTCAAGAAGTGAGCAAGGAACCAGTTGTCAGTGAGTGAGCATAGGGAGTAAAGACAACCATAGAGAGTAAGAGGAAGTCAGAAGAACAGGTAGAGACACACAGGAAGTAGGAACGATGGACACTCAGTTTGAAGGGGTTTTGAGACAGCGTGAAGAACTTTCTTTTTGGATGTCAGCTGAGAAAAAAGGCCAGCTGGGTGCTTTCTTTGTCTCTATGAGCTAGCAGACTTTCACCTCACCATTTGGCTCCCAAGTCCTTATTGGTAAAATCAAATGATTGGGATTTTGTGAAAAACAACCATGAATTTGAAAAAGAGAGCAAAGTTGTGGTATATATGGGAAGGGTTGGAGAGAGGAAAGAAAAATGGTTACAACAACAACAACAATCTTTAAAAAATAATGATTGGACATAATAAAAGGAGAATATTTGGGTCAGAAGATTGCAAGCAGGGCAGTGACAGAAAGCAGGGGAATGGGACCAAGCAGCAGAAGGGAGAAGCAATCCCCGCAATAGCATGAACATTTCATAAAGAAATCTATTGCCTTGTATGTTATTTGTAAAAAGAAACAAATTAAAACAAGAATTTATCTTGTTAAAATGAACTATTTTATCCAGAGGCTTCCCTGATATTAATTGCTTACTGAAAGATTAAATGATTCATTTTTAAGCAATTAGAGAGTTTCAGCATTTCATAGCTAGAAGGCAACTTAGGAATTTTTTTTTCATTTCAAAGATGAAAGATGGCCAATTTGAGGTTCAGTGACCTTCCCACTCACACATTAAGTGACAGGACTCTGCCTAGAACACAAGGTGGTAATCTGAGCAGGAGGTATGTGTTTAATTAGGTTCTCATTCCCAAGGGGAAAGACTGTTTTATTGAGTTACTGTGACAGGAGAATGATAATGTGCATCTGAATGTTAATCTGCCAACACAGATAAAACCATCACATGCAATCATCAAAGTGTGAGCCCTCTAATTTCCAAAGGAACACAGCCAATGGCAGAACAAACCCTTTGGATTAAGTAGTTATCTGGTTCAGATTATTGGTATGGTATACATATTTTGATGAGATAATTATTCATTAGATGTAAATCAGAGTTTGTTATCTCCAGACTGAGAAAAGCATGTACTCTATTTACTGAAACTGGACAAACTGATGAGGAAACTATTGTGGAGAGCTTTTAGTGGTGCTTGGCAGGAATCTGGCATTAGCCAAGGACAAGGAAATGGGCTTTAGGCAGGAATCTGAAGTTGGGCCATGACAAGGAAGTAAGTTCTGGCAGGAATCTAATTTTAGGCTAAAACAGAGAAGTAATTTCAGTCAGAAATAAGTGTTAGGCTAGAACAAAGAAGTAGGCCTCAGGCGTAAATATGACTGTGGGCTAGGACAGGTAAGTAGGCTCCAATATTTTTGTCATCCTGATGAGCCCTTAGAAACAGTGATCAAGAGAGTGATCACAGGACTTTGTTTACTGCCTTGTTTATTCCTTGACTATTTGCAGCTATTTTGTTGTTGATTCCTCAACCTAGAACTGACCTAAATACTTGCATGTAATTAAAATGGTTTAAAAGAAAATTGAGAAAAAAATAAACCCACCTCAGTCTCTGGTCTCAGAATTGGCTGGGCTCATGTTGCAATATTGTCTAATCATCTTTTTTCTTTTTAATCCTCACTCCTCCGCTGGAGAACCTGTTGACTGAACAAGCTGGTGTGGTCAAACTATTACAAATTGATATCTTTGAAAGGAGTCAATATGATGAAAGTAGATATAGCCAGAAATGTGAAGAGCAGTGAAAAGGGGGAATGCAACATCTTAATTCTACTCTGGGATACCACCAAAGCTACAAAGGAGGAGAAACCATCTCATAATGCACTTAAAGGCGTTTCAAGGTGTTTGGCTTTCTTTGCTGCCGTCCCCTTCCCTGTCACCATGCAAAAATGCAGGCTCTTTTCATGAATGGGTAGGTACCTTAGAGCTTACCCACAGTTGTACTTCATAGTAGCAAAGTTAGCAGGAAAAGTACAGTCTGTCTCATGGTGTGATGCACACTAAGGTACACTGGAAATGGATACAGAGATGTGTGAACTGAGTGATAGGGAATACAGCTTGATTAATAAGTTTGCAGATAGGCTAAAAATGGAGGTTTTGACAGTAAATAAATCCTCTAATCATATAGCTGCCAAGAAAGCATGCTAACACATTAAGGTTAGTTTAATTCAAATGAGAAAGTGTCCAGAAACTGGAATATATTTGAACAATTCCTTCAGTTATCTCCTGGCTAGATACATCCTCAGGAAAATTACATAAGAAGACTCATCTATATTTTTACATAATGGTGCCACTCAAACATAATTTGTCTGAAAAAAATACAAGGACGATATTAAAAAAAACTTGATAGAAATGAAAAATGAGATTAGTTGAAAAATCAGTAAGTAATCCAACATACATCTGGTGAGTTCTACATGACATCAGACATAATTTACAACCTGGAACAGGGAGTCTAGTAAAATGATGGTCAATTGTCACAAACACATGCAGTTATGAGGCAAGAAAGATTTCCAATTTGAAAGAAAGACTACTAGCTTTAAATCATACCAAATAGCTTGAATTAAGAGATAAAGGTGAGTGCTATATAGTCTTCCCAAGGGAAGAGGACACCAATTGTCTATCCAATACCAAATGGCCAACCTTCAAAACATACATGTAAGAAACATTCTACAGACTTAGCAGGATATATGTATGTACTTAGAAATGTGTGTATCCGTGTGCCTGTATATGTATGCCTGTGTGTGTGTGTGTATATGTGTGTGTATGTGTGTGAGTGTGTGTTAAACAACTAATGAAAAAGAGACAGTGAATTTAAATCAGAGCAATGAGGAATATTTGGAAGGCTTGGAGGGGGAAAAAGGAGGAAATAATGTAATTATATTAAAATATCAAAAAATTATTTTAATACAGGTTTAAAAAATGACAGGCTTCCTTTCTATACTTCATTGCTGGTCTTCACTGGTGAGTGATCAAAGACATTTGCATATATTAAGCATGAGAGTTCTAAGAAATTATCATGGAAGAAGAAGACATCAAATCAGGTATGATGAACTTTATCCACAGGGATAAAGTTCTAACCTTGTGGGGGCTTATAAAGACATCTTAAGATTCCATGATGACCAAAATTGGTGCAGTTCCCTAAATTGTACTTATACTTTTGCATTACTTGAGTTATGTACTTTCTATTGCCCATTCTCTCATTCATATGTTCTGCAATTTCTCTCTCAACAAAAACAATGAAATCATTTGTTCCTCAAATCATTTGTTAATTGAGAAATTATTATCCTAAAAGACACAACAAGAAGATATGAGAATATAAAACTCCACAGCACCATTCAAAGTGCACATTCAATATATAAAGCTATATCTTTAGCATGGAAATGCGATGACCTAGAATTTATGTTGCACCATTATTGATCCATTCAATTAAACAAATGTGTACTGAAATGTTTTGTTTGTGTTCTGACTTAGGCTCAACATCATGAGTAAGATTCAGAAGCATATTCTGTGCTTTTGAGGTTGACATTCTTGGATAGTGTCTTCATGGAAGAAAAGGGAGTTGTTTGGATGTATATGCATAAACCCAGAGTAAACATCTCAGAAGTGGTACAGATACTGAGAAGCACTCATCCCAAAGAGGGCTGCTTGCATTGGAACTAATTGGGATGGTTAATAAAATGCAGACCTTCACAATCCTTCATAAGCCTCATAAAACAATTTCTCTGGGTATGGGCTCAAGAATTCACATAAAACAAGAAAATTCCCCTCTGAAAATTCCTCTAAAAGGAATGAATAAAATTTAAACCTTTTCAGGAACCACAATGCCTCATCTCATCCCACACCATCTACTTGCTGGAGTCCCTTGATTTATCTAGCACTGATCTTCTACTCCTGTCCTCTAACACACTTATCTTGCTTCTCAATTAGTCTTCAGTTCATATTCTTTGAGGTGCTCCTGTGACAAATGGTTTCACCATTGTTTACTGGGTCTTTCACCAGCTTTCTCTCCTGGACATTTCCTTGGATGTTCCAACTTCTGATGTCATCCTATTAATACCAACACTTTCCATCTCAATAATCTGAAAGATCCTAGTCATAGTATTGTTAATTTGATATTGATACTATTAAGATTACTACAAACTGACCAGCTTAAGTCTACAGAACTGACAGTATTACAATTCTGTGGCCAAAAATCCAGATACCTTACTCAGCTAGGATCTGCGAATCAATGGTCAAGCATTGTGTATTTCGTTTCAAGGCTTTAGAGGAGACTCTCCTATTTTAAATGTCTCCTATCTCATGACCATCTGTAGTCCTTCCATCTTGACCCCTTTCCTACATGTTAAACATCAGCAAAATTAAATTAACCTCTTTCTTCCTTTTTATCCATAATTGCCTTGTGGTATTCAAGAAATTTCTTATGTTTAAAAATACCCAAGATTGGACTCAAGATCAATGCTATGGCTATCTCTCTTTTCAAAGATTTTAAACTTTACTAGAGGCTACAGTCTTTGTTCTATAAAACAGCAAAGTCACAAGCTAGAAGTTGGGATATGCGCATCTTGGGAGTCATTGTACCTATAATAAGTTTCTAAGATTATCTAATGGTACCGATAATGTGTTTCTTTATTCATTTACCATTCTATTCAAAGTAAAAATTTACTACTGATTTTGCATGCTCAGTAGATGCACACTAAGTATTGAGTGAATGAGGGTATGATTGAAAAATTATAAAGATTTATAGTAAATCACTGAATGAGTTTATATATGCTTTTATGATTTGAACCATTAGATTAGTAGTTAGTAAAATTATTGTCTCCAAGAGCATGTAGTTAGTCTATTTTTATCTAATCAAGTCTCTCACTACAATTGTGGACCATTTAGTATATCTATCATATTTTGTAGAAGTGCCTTTCCTATACTAGAAAATTCCTATAATAGCAAAATGACTCAGGTCTAATAAAATCCCTTTTATTTACATCAAGGATCCTTTACTCCACTGAAACTTGAAGGCAGAGAATACATGTTCTTTAATATACTATAAAAGTTGCAAAATAAATGAATACAGGGATGTTTAGGTGATAGGAATGAGCCAAGCTGGAACAATGGAAGGAAAAAGCTTAAAACTTTGAGGTTTATGGATAATGTGCCAATGTCTAAAATAACATACAGGTAAAAACTATTTTGCTCCAGGCTATAATAGAGTGGCATGCCTCCCTGACAACTAAAAACCCAGTGTGCTCTCTCTGTCTCTCTCTCTCTGTCTCTCTCTCTCTCTGTCTTTCTTTTTTACACACACACACACACACACACACACACACAACTGTTTGAAAAAAGTTTTAAAAAAATCATTGCTAAGTTTCATGATGACATTTCAAAACAATGACACTTACTAAGATGTACAGAATACCAGCTTTTTGATGGGCTAAGTGTGCCAATTTTGGGCAAAAGAGGAAAGATTGAGGAGACAGAATCAAAGGCTGTTGTAGAAATTTAACAAAATTAGCAAAATGTTGTGGCAATTTTATAGGACTATGGATACAAAATCTTATTTTGACACTGCCAAAGATGTTCTTTTGTAAAATGCCAAGAACCCTAAGAGAAGGGAACACACAGATCTAAGTCTCAACCTCAGCAGGATTCCTGCTAAAGCATCTGTCAGTTCCTGAGCAAAGGCTCACTTCTACTGTTGTAGAAGACGTCCTAGGTTGACTCTGGAAAAGAGAAGATATACAACTTTCCTCCGTGGTTTCAGAAGACAGAGATCAAGGAATTATGTGTGACCACGCAGAAAGTGATAGTGAAAAAGGAAAAGAGGAAACGCCAACTGGGTATTCATGGGCTTGAAAGTTAATTCTATATCAAACTAAAATAAAATAGAGTTGCCACAGAGTACAAACACTGTTTTCCTCTTAAGAATAAACACAAGTTGACACATCAAGGTAGATAAGTAAAAACACATGAGGCCTCGCCTCTAAGTGAAAAACTACAGGCATTTAAACACAGAGAGACAATCCAGAGATGAGCCCCCAAATTGATATCCAATCCCAAGAAGTCAGACTTGTCAGACATGTCATACTGCACACCTCACTACTGAGTGAGCTGTGCATTAAGCTGGTGTGGAGTTTTACTTTGTCCAGACAGTACCATCTTTCCAGAATGACTGTAGTTAATCTGGTTGTAGAATTCGTTTCTATTTTGCAAAGCTCAGTAGTAGATGTATCCTTCTTGGCTTCTTGCCTAAAAACAGTGGTCTCTGTGTCACTCACTCTGCTGATGACTTTGCAGCATGCTAATGGCAACCATAGCTTTTATAAGTGTTTATTCTTCTTGTTTCTAGGTGTATTGACAAAGACTATGTCATTCTCTTTCTACCTCAATATCTACCTGTAAATATTTTTGGCAATTCAGCTCTCACACAGTCTCTGTCACACATTGCTCCTTATTTTGAATTTGCTTGTCTTAACAATCTTTCTAAAAAACTTACTTGGGTTCTATTTATCTTGCCTCTGAGCCAGGCCACATTTTCCTTAGTGGTGTTCTTCATATGCCATGTTATACACTAAGGACATCTGATTTCTCCTCAGGTTCTATGAATCACTAAGACCTTAACGGATTTGTAAACGACGGGCACATAAAAGCTGACAAAGGACCCATTACCTATGCATATGAATAATTGCAATGTGATGTGTTCTTTCAGCCAGAACTGCTATTTGAACCATTTATTCATTGAAAAATTACTAAATGAAGTCCATATGCAAAGAACTCTTTTAGCAAGATGTTGACAATAGCAAATTAAACAAAGCAGATCAGACCCCACTTCTTACAGAATCTACAAATTAATGGGCAAAAGCTTCAAATCATTTATCTGTAAAATGGAATTGGAATTTACTGTTTCCAACGCTGACTGAGGTAACAAATCCAGACACACACACACACACGCACAAAATTATAATACACAATGGAACCCAAGAAAGACTTTGTTTTTAGAAGAATTGTTGAGACAAATACAAAATAAGGAGAACTGTGTGACAGAGACTGGGTGAGCTGAATTGT
This sequence comes from Grammomys surdaster, assembly GCF_004785775.1. Lineage (NCBI taxonomy): Eukaryota > Metazoa > Chordata > Mammalia > Rodentia > Muridae > Grammomys > Grammomys surdaster. The sequence goes on along the minus strand of NW_021604736.1, from coordinate 3,047,857 downwards.
CAAAAATATGTACTATCTGGCCCTTTGCAGAAAATGTCTGCCACCTCCATATGATTAAGGGTACAGTTAATGTGCTTGTGTTGATTTCTGTCCTGACTTGCTCACAGATACTTATTTTTTTAAAGCACTCCCTTAACTGCTTTGAATTCTCCATCCACACAATAGATGTTACTACTAGTAGTAACCTAGAAGTTGCTACTAAACTAGGAGACTTAAGATTCTAGCTTGTGCGTGCTTATACTCACAGGACTTTTAAGACAGTCTCGGTTTGTGCTATAAATTCATTTTTGTAGCTTTTTATTGAATTCTATCCAACTTCCTTTGCCAATACCTGCATTTCTTTTGCCTGAGGGTTTTTTCCCAAAATAATAAAAGATGAACCTGCTTCTATTCTTAGAAGTTGAGAAATGCCAAGGACTTAAAAATAAAATAAAACAAAGAAACAGCCTCTGGACTCAGTGAATGAACACCTCAACTCCCGTAACCACTGGGTAAGATGATTACAAGTCTTTAGTAAAATCTTCTATTTCTCTACAAGGCTTAGGCCTGTTTGTGGCAGCTGGCTTCATGATGTACCATTTGTTGGTTGCCTTCCTCTCCCTTTATCACTGTTCTATTGTCTAGCAGTTTCCTCCAAAGTTAAAAATCCTCCATCTTGAGACGGCCCCTCCTTCCAGTATCTATCCCATGTGCAATCACCAAAGGTAGATGCTGATGTGGAAGACAGGAAGTGCATGCTGATAAGAGCCTGATATGGATATCTCCTCAGAGGCCTTCAAGAGTCAGACATATTCAGAGGCAGATGCTCACAACTAGCCATTGAACTGATCATGGGGTTCTCAATGGAGGAGTTAGAGTGAAGACTGAAGGAGCTGAAAGGGTTTGTGGCACCATGAGGAGAGCAACAATACCAACCAACCACAGCTCCCAGGGTCTAAACCACCAGCCTGGGAGCACTTAGGGGGGGATCCAGGGCTTCAGCTGAATATGTAAAAGTGGAGGGCCCTGCTGGGCATAGGTGGAAGAAGAGAACCTTGACCTCATGAAGGCTGGATGCCCCAGGGGGTGGGAATTTTGAGGGTGGGGAGGTGGGAGTGGGGGGGGGTGTAGATAGAGGTTACATCCACAGAGAAGAAGGAGGAGGGGCGAGGGGATTGGGGGTTCCGAGGGGGTGGTGGGGGATGGGGTAAGGGGACAACATAGGAAATGTAAATAAATCATCCAATAAAAAAAATAAAATAAAATAAAATAAAAAAAAAAAGATAAAAAAAAAAAAAAAAAAAGGGAATAGACAGAAAGTAGGGGCAATTCTGTTGTGTAGTGGATGGAATCTTCATGACAGACTGAGGGAGATAGAGTGACCCTGAAATAAGAAAACTGAGGAAGCAGCAAGAAGAAGCGATCCTGGAAAGACAGCTGGGTGCTGTAGAAGGAAGAGCATCCCCCAAAGGGAAGATGTTACATGCATTTTATGACTTGCTGACCTTTATGCTGTCTTGGTCAGAGGCCACACTAGATTCCAGGCCTTTTAGCTATAGAGCCCATCTTCATGGTCACATGATTGTTGCCTGGAAACTTTTTTCCAGATTCTATCATGTTTAAATATGCTTACAGTAAACTGCCTGGGCATCAGGCTCTACAAGTCTGATCTAGTTTGAATAAGTCAATAAACTTCTGAGAGAGCTGTAGTGAGGGGCATAGGTGAAAGAATCCAGGAATGGGGCTGGAAAGGGCTCAGCTCACTTCATGCAAGGCTTGGCTTCCAATGCTAGGGACTCTAACCTAATGACATCAGGGTGCCACTGGTAGGCTCTTGGTGATGCCACCTGGAGAAGATCCTCTTTTGTGTTCTCTCTGTTGTGAGTTTCAGTGTAAAAACTTTCCATTTTTGTAGTCTCTCCAGAGCAGAAGTTCTCAACCTGTGGGTTGTGACTCCTTGGGGGGCGGGGTCAAACAACCCTTTCACAGGGGTCACATATCAGAAATCTTGCATGTCAGAAATTTACATTATAATTCATAACAGTGGCAAAATTTCAGTTATAAAGTAGCAACAAGAGCATCAATCTCCTTCCAGTAGTTTGAATAGGATTGATTCTCTTTATCCTATCCAAATTATTGGAAGGAGGTTCAGAATTTAAAATTAAGGAGCCATCTTGAGTGTCATGTCAAATATCATTGGATTCATTCATGTTAGTTCTACAATTTACAGTGGTAGTCATTATAATTAGGAAGAAGTTTAATGACAAGTGCTGTGTATTTGACATAATTCTAACACCTCTTGGGATGTTTTAACGATATATATGGAGCTTATGAATTTCAAGAATGCTGCTCTGCTGAGCATTGATGCGTTAGATACTGCAGATAAAATTACCCATGGCCTGAGGTCAGTGTTTCTATATTAGTCAAGCTTCAAAAATGGCATATATAGCTTGATCATGCTTGCCCTTTTTGTCCTGAGAATACTTTTATTCCTGCTCATTGTGTTAAAGCTTTTCTTCAACAACATCAACATGTTGGCAACCAAGTACATGGTTTGAACTTGAAAACGGATTCCCAGATAGAGTTATTAAATTAACAGGCTGGCAAGCCAAGGATGGGTAAGATTCTGCACAGAGCCTTACCAACCTAAGACATAAATGCATTGCTTTTAACAATGTATATTCCATGACAGGTAAGGAAGGCATTCTTGTCAGACTGACCTAAGGTAGGCTCAGTCTTGTTAATGAAATAAAAAAAAAGCGGGAGAGGTGGAGAGCCTTTGGGGCTGCTTGTCAAGAATCTGACATGGGCCAAGGACAAGGAAATGGGTTGCTTGGCAGGAATATGACATTGGCCAAGGACAAGGAAATGGGCTGCTTGGCAGGAATATGACATTGGCCAAGGACAAGGAAGTAGGCTTTGGGAAGAAATCTGACATTAGGCTAGAACAAAGAAGTAATCTCAGGTAGGAACCTAAATACTAGGCTAGAACAAAGAAGTACTTTCAGACAGGAATCTAAATTTTAGGCTAGAACAGGGAAGTAGGCTTCAGAGATGAAAATTATTTTTGGCTAGGGCAGGGAAGTAGGCTCAGATATTTTGGTCACCCTGATAAGCCCTTAGAAACAGTGATCATGGAAGTGTTCACATAATTGGGTTTAATGCTTTGCTTTTTCTTTGACTATTTGTGTTTATTGTATCGCTTGTTCCTTGACTATTTGCATCTATTATATTGCTAGACCCTCAACCTAGAACTGACCTTAATACATGTATGTAATCAAAATGGTATAAAAGCATAAAGGAAGAGAAGGGATGAGATAGGGGGTTCTAGGAAGGGGAAATGGGGAAAGAGGATGACATCTGTATTGTAAATAAATAAAATATCCAATAAAAATAAATAAAAGATAAAGTAGCAGCAAAAATAATGTTATGGTTAGGGATCACTATATCATGAGGAACTGTTTCCACAGATTACTAGAGAAACCAGGAATGTTAAACAGGAGTGACTCCTCAATGGACAGATAAAATACCTGTGTTCTACCCAGAAAGCTGAGTGTTAATGGTCTGGTGACCTTCTGGTACCTGTAGAGGCAGATCTCATCCACTCCCCACCTCCCACCCAAAATGTTTGTTCCAGACTCTCCCTAGACCTTTATCTTTAGCTCCTTTATCCTTTATCTTTAGGGAAAAAAAAAAAAAAAAAAAAAGAAAAAGAAAAAAAAAAAAAAGTTTTCGTAGCTCTACTTGAGGACACATAGTTTTAAAAACACACCATTAAAATTTTTTTTTCCAGGCAAGGACTTTGGCATGTGGTTGTCCCCATGGGATTCAGCCATTGGCTGTATCAGTTTAAAAATTGTTTTAAATAAACATTTGTGTTCTAAAAAAAAAAAAGAAACATATACATATGTGCAAGACTAAACAAACATCGGATTGCATTCATATATTTATTAAACGGAGAAAGACAGAGACAGAGGGAGTATTGAAAAAGTAAGAGACCATAAAATTATAAAAGAAGGTGGGGCAGAGACATGGTTGGAGACGGGAGAGGTGAAAATGATGTCATTATATTTCAATTAAATTTAAAAATCCAAAGAATAGAATAAAGTGGCTGTGGAAATAGCTTAGTGAAATAGAATATCTGTTGTTCTTTCAGAAGGCCCAAGTTTGATTTCCAGCACCTACACAGTGACTCACAACCACCCATAACTCCAGTTCCAGGGATTTTCAGCACCTACATGGTGACCATCCATAACTCCAGTTGCAGGGTAACTAACTCCCTCTTCTGACCTCCAGAGCCACCAGGCACACATATGGTACACATACACCTGTTGGCAAAACATTATACATATACAGTAAATGAATCTCATAAGTAAATAAACCCTGTATTTTTTGAGGCCGTGTTCTAGAAAGTGACCAAACATGTAAACATGTATGCACAAAGGGAAATATGAATGCAGCCTTGCTATATCTTTCCTCTGAGAAGTTTTGTGTTAATGCTATGAATCCTATTTTGGTGGCAATGCCTTCAAACAGAAAATATTTGGATTACTGTAAATGCCTCTACTCCACATCTGTTAGAACATTTTTGACCTTGATCTGAGCAAAAATTCAAACTCAGGTCCTACTAGTTTCCGAAAGAGCATAAGGGTCTAGTTGTAGTCTGTTGTCATCTTCTTGACTTTGTAGAAGGATTAGCAACACTTGTTTTAATTAAGCCAGGAGAGTGACTTGTCTCTGGGGGTGGCAGATATTTTATAGAAAGTAAGTTTTTCTCAAGTGCCAAAACAAGACAATGGAAACCCATTGACTGGTAAGTTACTCATAGAAAGGACCTCCCTCCAACATCAGTGGTCCATGAACCTTCACAATAAGAACTAACTTGGGAACAGAATGGTCTATGAACTATTAAATGCAAAATGCGTGAGCTTCAGCATTTAGAGAATTCCTAGATAAATCCACCTTTGAACTGTTCCAGATATCAACTATATATTCAGTCCTCTGATTAGACAAGATGGAAGCATGTGTCACCAAAGCCAAGATACCGAAGATGATCTAAGCCAGCCAATGAACATCCTCCTTCCTCAATTGGTCAACACTTGTGTTGATAGTAAAAGAGTTAAGATGCGATGGTTTGGGAGCCACACATTTTTAATTGGAAATGATCAAAACGCTTGTCTCAGGAGAGCTTTTTGTATTTATTTTATAGAATGAAAGCAATGTTCAGATCAATAAACTAAAACTAAAGAACAAAGATCATGATCAAATTCTTGGGTAAATTATACAAAAATACAAAGTCCCTCATATACCACTGTAGAGGTTACTGAGGCTAAACAAGGACAGTAAGGAAAATAGTTAAAATTATGGTTTCCTCCATAAAATGTCAAGATTTATCTTCTTTTTCCCTAATAACAATTGTCTCATCCTCTAGCACCCACTTAAGAAATTTTTCTGCAAAAGTCTATTTCCTGCAGCAGATTCAAAGTGGAAAAAAGAGAATACATTGTAATGTGACCTGCTTCAAGAGTTCCCAGAATAGACAGTGTACTAGAAGTCAGTGGAAGTTAACATATTCTAGTCATGCAATGCCCTTGGCAGTGGCCCATTTGCTAGTTCAATATCTTTTCATCTTCACTCCCTGAGTCACCTATCCTTGAGAAGTTCCACTAAGGAATGATTGCTCCTTTTGAACCTGAAGGAAAACTTTCCAGAACCAACATCTGGAATGGTCTTGGTTTTAAGGACATTTTATCTGACATGTACTGGCATTAACCCTCACAATAACAGTTCACAGTTCTGGGGTAGGATGAGAATGAGCTATGAAAGGGCTGAGTGATGGTGCAGACAATAAAGTGTTTTGTAAACATAAGGATTCAAGTTTGATATCTCTGAACGATGTTCAATAAGCCAGATGTTGTGGTACATTGTGTTATCCCTGAACCATGGAAGTGGACACAGTTGTTTCCCTGGGGTTCACCAGCCAACCAGATCATAAGAGACAGAGAGAAATCCACAAAAACCAAAGTATATGGTACCTGAGGAATGAAAAACCAATGCTATAAACTATCTGAGACATCCAGCCTGTGGACCAAACAACTATTGAATTTTTGGATTTTTCATCAGGAGACAGCCACTGTTGGACTAGATACACTTCAGCCTGTAAGCCTTTCTTATCTCTAATACAGGGCGTGGTGTGTGTGTGTGTGTGTGTGTGTGTGTGTGTGTGTGTGTTATCCTATGAGTTCTAGAGTTACCTAGAGAACCCAACTAACACAGTACACATATGGAATAAACAAGTCTAGGATGTTTATGAAATAAGGATCAAGGTTAATAAAATTACATCAAACTGAAGACTTTTTTCAAATTAGAACATTTTGGCTGCCTCTGTTACTAAAAAACCCAAAAACATAGCAATGAGAGATGAAATGTGTGTTGATATGTTTTGCTAAATATATGTAGCAACTATTTTACTATATGCATATATCCCATAATATCATTCTATAAATCTCAAATATATACAATAGAATTTATTTTAAAGAAAGTCATGAAGTGGGCGGCTTATTATGGAACTAAAATGTAAACAAGTAATTAACTGACTGACACTTTTTAGCCAATAAATTAATTGAATGTCCAGAACAAAATAAAGAAAGTTATTAAATAAAAGGCTCATTCAATTCCGCATCCACTGATATGCCCTCAAAAGGTTGGAGGTGCATGCTACTAAAGCCTTCCTTCCATTCACTTAACCTTACTCTCTTTCATTATCTTGTGTCCCATCCTTTTCCTTTATCTCACTTTTTTGCCATTTCACATCCTTGAGTAATTTTTAACTTCACAACACATTCAATACTAGTTTCTCATTTTCTGGTCTATAGTCATTGGTAATATATGAATAAACTTTAACTGCTCTGAAAACTGTATTTCTGAATCTTACACAGTTTGGCATTGTTGCTGTTAAAAGCTCGCTTTGTGTTCAGTCAATGGTATTGGAGACTGAGTCCTCAAGTGTAGGTTATTCAATAGGATGTAAAAATAAAACTAAGAGAGAAATCTGAACCTACAGATGTGTACATTGCATCAGAGGATCACACAAATTAATGAATAACAGAAAACCTTAACTCCTCCAAGTAATCACAACAAAAGCTGAATAGAAAGCATCACCATAAGATTCGATGAAACATTGGAAATAATATCAGAGGTGATAAATTAGGTCTAGAAAATGCCACACTTGTATGTCAGGAAAGCAAGCTAAGTGTGAGAGTACAGCATCCAGGAATTCTGAGATACTTTTGGAAGGCCCAACTGTGCGGGGCGCGCGTGAAGTGGTCTCGCCGGCAAAAAACATACACACACGCGCGCACACACACACATCACACACACGCCAGAATCCTTCCGTATGAACACGTTTATTTCCCCAAAACCAAGATGGTGGAAGAAGACGAGAAGGCGTGGGAAAGCACTGCCTATATACCCCAGAGCGGGGTATTCACCCCCTGATTGGCTGCTTACTCGTAGCGCGCCAAACGCCGTGGGATGGGCTTAGCTTTGGCGGGCTAACCATGGCACATGCGCAGTTTACTTGGTACTAGGAAGAATTACGGGCGACAGCGCCACCTAGCGATGGCGGACTTTGTCAGCTCTCGTGGCGGCTCCCAACACCCAACCTAATCCTCTATGGGATATAGCTGAAATAAAACAAAAGTCATAGGATTTATTTAATTTAATTTTAGCAGAAATTCCTCAAAATTTGGACATTCATTGACTTTATAAAGAGATCAATGAATATTCAAACAAAATAAGCATTTAGAATTCTCAACAGGTATTCCTAGAGAATAATCGCTCCACAGAATATTGTAGTTAATGTGTCAAAAGTACAGAGATGGCTCAGCAGTTAAGAGTACAAACTACTCTTCCAAAAGATCTGAGTTTGGTGCTCAGCATCCACAATAGGGGGCTCACCATGACTTAATATTCTAGTTCCTGGGATTGTGACACTCTCTTCCTGATTTTTAAGGCACCGAACTTGTGCACCTGAAGACCCTTCTGCCAAAACACATACGTTCAGATAATTCAAAAAATGAAGATATATATTTGAAAAAAATAAATGAAATATTTAAATGAGAAATTAAAGCACCAATATTAAATGCTGTGAGGAAAATGACATCTACAAATGCAAATTTACCAAGATGACAGAAGATCTGCCATAAACAGCCTGAAGAGCTACAAGAGAATGAAATGACAGGTTTCAAGAACTCAGAGGAGCCAACTGCCAATATTGTGATCTATAGCAAAGCTGTTACTCTATGTGATATATTACGTTTATCATGTTATTTTGATTTTGACAGACTGTAATGAATCCATATATTACTTACAGAAGCATGGCTGCTTATATACTATTGAGTTGGCTGATCTGTGAATATGAGAAGTCTTTCCCATCTTCCATGTCTTTATTTAGCATCTAAAAGTTTTCACTGTAGAGATCTTTTATTTCCTTAATTATGTTTATTTCTGGGTATTATTTTAAAAACAGTAAATAGGATTTTCCCCCTGGTTTCTCTCTCAATCAGTTGCTTGTCATGTACAAAGCCTGGAGATTTCTGAATGTTTATTTTGTCTTCTATTACTCAACTGATATACAAGAGTTTTCTGGTGAGATTATCTTTTAAAAAGGGATCGAGAATGGATATTAGCCCCAAATCTCAAAATATCCACAATACAACTCAAAGACCATATGAAGTTCAACAAGAAGGAAGACTTAAGTGTGGATGCTTCAGTCCTACTTAGAAGGGGAAACAAAATAGTCACAGGCGGTGGAGGGAGAGAAAGGACCTGGGAGGGAGAGAAGAAGGGGAGGGAAAAGAGGGAGAGCAGGATCATGTGTGGGAGGAGACAGGGGAGAAGTACAGAGGATCAGGAATTTGAATGGAGGTATATAGCAGTCAGGGATGGGGAACTGAGGGTAGCCACTAGAAAGTCCCAGATGCAAGGGAAGCAAGAGGTTCCCAGGACCCAATCGGGATGACATTAGCGAAAATACCCAACAAAGAGGAAGTAGAACCTGTAGAGACCGCATCCATTGGATAGGCAAGATGCCCTGGTTGAAGGATGGGGCCACCCACCCACTTCAAAAATTTTATCCCAGAATTTTTTTAGTCTAAAGAAAATGCAGGGACAAGTAGTGGAGCAGAGACTGAATGAAAGGCCATCCAGAAACCGCCTCACCTAGGGATTCATCGAATCTGCAGACACCAAACCCAGACACTCTTGCTAATGCCAAGATGCGCTTGCTGAAAGAAACCTGATCTATTTATCACCTGAGAGGCTCTGCCAGAGCCTGACCAATATAGATTCAGATTCTCACAGTCAACCTGTAGATTGAGCACAGGGCCCCCCAATGGAGGAGTTAGGGGAAGGACTGAAGGAGCTGAAGGGAATAGCAAACCCATAGGAAGAGCAAGAATATAAACCAATCGAACCCCCCAAAGCTTCCAGGGACTAAACCACCACCCAAAGAGTACACATAGAGGGACTCATGGCTCCAGATGCATATGTAACAGATATTTGGCATCAGTAGGAGGGGAGGCCCTGGTCCTGTGGAGGCTTGATGCCCCCAATGTAGGGGGATGTTAGGGTGGTAAGGTGCAAGTGAGTGGGTGGGTGAGGGAGCACCCTCATAGAGGCAGGGGGAGGGGGAAAGCAATAGCGGTTTCAAGAGGAGAAACCAGGAAGGGGGACAACATTTGAAATGTGCATAAATAAAATAAATTAAATTACCAATTAAAAAGTAATCTAAAAAATAAATAAAAGGGGACCATATTCTTTAAAATATTAATGAAATGAAAATGTAATGAAATCAATAAATGTAATATAGCACATAAGGTAACTGCTTTGCTATACATCACAATATTGACAGTTAGATACTCTGAGTTGTAGTTGTTTGTCAGGGCGTATCACTAGATACAGAATAAACAGAATACTACCTAGGATGTAAATGCAGTATGGCTGCACATGTCTGTAACCCCGGCATTGGGGTATGGATATAAGTTGATAGCAATAGATTTCTGCTCACCCAGCCTGTACTAAATAGTGACCTACAGTACTTCACTGAGAGAGCCTGTCTCAGAGTAATAAGGTAAAGAATAGTGGAGGAAAGTTCTACACAACATGCTCTGGATCTGTCTCCATGGTAACACACACGCACGTACCCCCCCACTCCCACTCACACACACACTCACTCACACTCACACACATATGATCACACAAATGCATGTACCATACACGATACATACACACACACACACACACACACACACACACACACACACACAGAAAGCTTCCCACACATGCATGAACACAGCAAACATAGAGACTGTTTTCAAAAAAGCATATCACTGATGAAAATACTTATACCTAAAAGTCAAGGGATAGAGGCCAATCAAATGATGGAAGCTAAAAACAAGCAGATAATCTGATTTCTTATTTTAGAAAAAGACTTCCTACCAAAATCAGTCAGAAAAAAATTAAAGAAGACTATTCTATACTATGTCACAAAAAAATTCATCAAGAAAAAACAATGATTATAAATATTTATGTGCTGACATGGTGCCCCTTAATAAAGCAAACTGCAATGGGAGTAAGGTACCTGATAGTTCCTGATACTATAATAGAGTGTGTTTTCTACATCCTACTTTCATGTTTAGATAGGTCATTTAAATACAAAAGCAATAAGAAAACTTCAGGCATAAATCAGATGAATTTCACAGATGTGTACACATTATTTCATCTAAGAGAAACAAAACTATACATTCTTTCCACCAAAGTAGAAAGCTGTCTATAAAATAGAGCTCACTGACATTTTAGGTTTAAAAGAAATTCTCAACAAATACAATACATTAAGATAGTTCTTGTATCTTAGTATAATATTGGCATTGTTTCTTGGATAGTTCTTGTATCAGGGTATAGTGGAATAATCTAGATAGATAGATAGATAGATAGATAGATAGATAGATAGATAGATACATACATACATACATACATACATACATAGATAGATACATAGATAGATACATAGATAGATACATAGATAGATACATAGATAGATACATAGATAAATACATAGATAGATACATAGATAGATACATAGATAGATACATAGATAGATAGATAGCAAGAGAAACTGTAACTGCCCGTTCTGCCCCATGCTCTGGGGCCACTTTGTCCCGGCCAGAGCTGCTGCTCTGGTCCGAAGGTCAGGGTCTAGCAAGAGAGAGAGTGGGGATGGAGGGGCAAGAGAAGCGAAGAATGGAGACAAGACAGAGTCTGATCAAGTCTCTCCTTTTATTAAAAAAAAAATCCTGGGTATTTATACGATTTACCAAGAGCCTTGCCCTTGTGGACAAGCAAGGGAACACAGCTGAAGGCACTATGTCATGTGCCCTGCAGCATGGAGACCACATGTGCCTAGCAGCTGGGGGCACTAAACAGCAAAACAAGATATGTGAGAAAAGCAAGATGTTTATCAGAGTCTGGTCAGCTATTGTGGGCTGTTGAAAACAAGTCTCTTGTCAGGGTATATGGCTCGAGATGACTGCAAAGATGATAGCCACTTTCTGCTAGGAGTGGCTCCCAACAAGAAACTACTAAAAAGATTTAGAGACTGGCATACACTCTTGAATGACAAAAAGAAGACGGAAAAAATGAAAGAGAGATTTTTTTTAAGTCTTAGGATTAAATGATTATAAAAACAAAATTTAGTAGAGCTTGGCCAATACAGCAGATCTAGAATCTGCACTTCCCAAATTCTACCATGAGAGAGAATGGAAAAGAACATGACCAATCTCAGCTTAAGAAGGAAGATTTATCCCAGTAACAAAATCAGAGAACACAACAAAAATAAAACGATACATCCATTTATATGGTGAAAGTATAGTTTAAAAAATCAAAAGAAGCTTTGCAAATTATATTCAAAATGATCATGAATTGTGTGAATGGCTCATTTTCATTCTAGGGACCAAAGGGTAATTCAACATACAGAAATCCATAAATGTAATATATCACATAGGCTCAAAAATAGAAGCATATAATTGCTTCAGTAGATTCAGAAACACCTTGGATATAGTTCAAAATTGCTGACAAAAGGTGAGCACACTAGAGCTAGAAGCTTCATGCCTCAATATCACGAAGGCAACATACAACAAACCTATAACCAACATCATATTAAATAAGAAAACGAGTGTATTCTCTCTATAATCAGAAATCAAGGCAAGGATGTCCACTCCCATCACTTACACAGTATATTCTTTAATATATTTTAAGGCAATAAAACAAATGAGACAAATAAGGAACAATCAAATAGTAAAAGAAGAAAGATTAGAATTCCATGTTTTCAAAGAATATGATCTCATTTTTCAAAGATGCTAATGGGTTCACCAGAAAACCCTTACATATTAGCTAAGTAACAGGAGACAAAATAAGCATTCAGAAATCTGCAAGCTTTCTACATGGACATATGGTTAATGTCTATAATATATAAAAAACTACAACATTAAGTACCAAAAACCTATTCATTTACTTAATAATAGTCTAGTGAACTGAATAAAAAAAACCTCTAGAAGAATTAATCCAAATGACTAAATAATATTTTAGTCAAATCTCCAGTCTTAAGGTCAGGAAGACAAAAGTTAAGAGTTATTTAAGGTCCTTCCCCTCACCTCTATCAGAATGCCTAGCATCAGGAAAGCAAAGGACAAAAAATACTGATGAGAACTTGGAGAAGAAAATAATCTCAATGCTAGTTAGAACAGTAGAGGAATAACTAATGATGTAGTAGGTAAGCTCAATAAGATTTTACATTTCAACCCTAAAGAAAAATAAAACCATAGCATTTATTGGACAGTGTTTATTATGTAAGCAAAATAAAGTATACTCCTACCTCACCCCAACTACTTTCGAGAAAGGTGGTTCTTCAAAAGTAACAGGACTTCCCGTATTCCAAAAAGAAGGAGTAGAATAGTAAAGAGTGGGCCACCATTTCTTTCACTTGTAACACACTTGCAGACACACTAACACCTAAATAGTCTCTTCTGTAAGTCAGCACTTCTGGAATTGTTTGACAGGTTTGCCAAGGAGAAGCAACTCAAAGTGTATCAGATACAAACACAAAGAAGGTACAACACCAGAGTCTGTTTTAGTGAGGGGAGACTACTAGTGTCTCCTGGTTTATAAGGATCCTTATCCTGACTTAATGATAGCCCAGATTTAATGGCTTCCTTTCTTTCTTCTTTCTCTACTTCCCTTCCTTCCTTCCTTCCTTCCTTCCTTCCTTCCTTCCTTCCTTCCTCGGTTCCATCCATACTTTCTTCTTTGTTCCTTCCTTTGTTTCCTTACTCCCTACTTCCTTTCTTGCCTTCTTGATTGCTTTTCATTCTCTCCTTATACCTTCTTTGTTTTTTAATACCTATTCTTCATTTCTACCTGTTTTGTTCATTTTCAAGTTTTCTATGATCCATTGATATGTTCAAGACATCCCTCTAAGCTTTTCTTCTAGAAACCTATAAGTAATTATAGAATTCCCCATATTTTTTCATTTCTATTGTAAGGTGAAGTCTTCTTAATGTTAAAGTGTCTATGACATCTTTGGCAATTCATTCCTTTCAATGTCTAGTCACCTTGTTTTGTAATCTAGTCTTTCTACAACAGATATGCATCAATTCCATTTATTAAGATAATTCTAGCAATACTTGATCTTCCATTCTCAGATCAGATTTCCATTTTGGAGAACTTTTTTCTGAAACCCAGAGCAGTAAGATTAATTCATTCATTATTTTTCATGAGTATATGTTAATTATAAAGCAAAACGATTTGTTGCAACATCTTTGAAGTTTATATATTAACTTTAATGTCATTTATACCGTCTATTACTCTAGCCTATTCCCATTACTTTACCCCCAACTCACTTTCTATATTCTTAATACTCTGCCTTTCACTCTATGATCTCCGTGCACATAGGTTCCATATATGAATAGCACCTCTCTATTCACATCTGCAGTTGCTATACTAATTTCCAATCCCATCAGCAGTAGATAGGAATTCCCATCCTCAGGAATATTTCTTGTTTGTACAACTTTCCAGTTCACTTAGAGGCCACTAACATTGTATAAGTTTCCTCTTTCTTAATACTTAATAATAGAGCCTATGCTACATTATGAAGCTTCCACAATGCAGTACATGATGTGCACTCTGTATCTTAGCTGAAATCTGTAGAAACAAGACTTAATTATATATTCCAGTGTGCTATGGTATGTGTGAACCTGGAATGTTCCCCCTAAGGCATGTAGCAAACACTTGCCCTTCAGAGAGACAAAATTGGAAGATGATAGAACATAAATGTGTGGCCTTGTAGGAAGCCTTTTGTCTTAGGCCCTTTAAGAGAATTCTGGGAGTTTAGCCTCTTCCTTCCCTTTCTAATTCAGCCATAAGATGAATGCAGACTTCTACCAATGATGTGCATGCAGCCCAGGCTCAATCTTCTGGTTTCAATGGATCGTCAACTAAAATCTATAAACCTGTGAATCAAAATGAACCTTTTACCTTCAAGTTAATTATCTCAGTATTTTTTTACAACAGAAAGCTGAGAGAGAGAGAGAGAGAGAGAGAGAGAGAGAGAGAGAGAGAGACTGATTAAATGTAAAAGGCAGAAGTTCATATTTCTAGACCATTTTGGTACAATCTTTTATCTTCCTCAACTCTCTCCTCCCCTCTAGAATTGCTTTATAAATTTTCTATAAATGTAACTTTATGAAACAGTTCAATATTATAGCAAAGACTTTTTCCTATCAGATCTTTATACCATTTAAAAAGTAATTATATGAACACTCAGTGTTATTAGTTACGTTCATTGAATTGGCATTTTCATTATGAATCCATTTTTAATTACACTGGACACGTTTCATCGATATTTCTTCTGAGTAGAGGAGCATATACAATGGCATTTGCAAGTACATGTGCACCAGGTCAGAAGGAAATGTCTACATGTGAGACATTCCAAGCTTGATCTGAGTGGCTGGTAAGTCCTAGAAAAGACCTCACAAACTAGTGTCTGTGCTAGCAGGTAAAGCTCAAGATCGCAGGAATAATTAACAGCCAAACTCATCCAGACAATGTACAAAGCACTAGCTGTTTGACAGTTTTCTTCTTCATTAATTCTGTGAAGAAAGAAAAAGAAAGATAAAAGGCAAATTTCCATGCTGAAAATCCTTTCCTGAAAACAAGCAGAGGAATGCAGAAGCATGATGTTGTCCTGTCTGTGTCTGGTCAAACCTCAGGATTAAAGAACAAAGAGCCATAGCTGACTCATGAATAAGAACAAGAAAAGATCCATCTATCTTTGTGGAGCTAAGAGTAAAACAAAAGATGTCTTGACTTTTACTGAGTCCAAAATTCAGGAAGATGTACCAGGTAAGTATTTTAGGCTTTGATGGGCTTCTCAGTTCTCCATAACATTCTATTCATTTTTGTTTGTTTATTTTTTACAGTCTTTTAAAGACATATCTCGAAAACCAGGATCTGAAGTGCATTTAGCCCCTGCCCTATTGTTTCTAGTCCCTGGAAAAACCATCTTCCATACCCCATATTTTATTAATTCTTCCAGTTGATATTGATTGTTGATATTTTCCCCAGTATAAAAATACTTTAGATAGACACGTTTGGTTTTGTGGGTTTTCAGCTTCTGTTCCAATAATATTTATTTAGCTTCCCTTGCTGCTTTTCAAATTTTCATAAATATATGTATATAAAATTCTTGAAAAATAGGCTATAAATTTAAGAGAGTAGGAGGGGTAAAAAGGTTTAGACAAACAAAAGGGAGACATAAATGGTGCATGTGTATTATAATATCAAAAATAAAAATAACATTTTAAGTATATAGGGTAGTTATTGGCAGAATACCTATAGTTTGGGTTACATGTATAGTTACTTCTCATGATTATGTTAGAGCTATGGATTTATCTGTCAACATCAATCACCTATCATTTGTCAAAGCAATGATGACATCGTCCTTCAGCAATGATAATGTCCTGCTGTCATTGGTTAAGCAAGGTGTTATATACTAGGTTGTTCACAGTAAAGTTACTATTTTCCATTTTGTAATAAAAAAGATAATGTAAGAAAATTTTAAATTACTAAATCTTGTACTACATATTAAATTAAACTTTCCCATGATCATCTGTGTGTTTGCATTTCTATGTATGTTGTGATTCTATTATAAGACTCTTCCATATTTTCCCTAACTCTTCTTACCCCTATATCATTCTCTCCTCTACTTCTCTCTTCCTGTTTCAGCAAGAAACTCCTATAACTCTCAGTTTAATTAGTAAGTTATAATTAACTGCTATCATTATTTATTTTGATGATCAGAAGTATCTCAGATACTCTCCAATTGTTTGAATTTGTCACATCTTCTTTTCATGTGACTCTTATGCCTTTTTGTAAGATTTGCTTTAGTTTTGTGTGTGTGTGTGTGTGTGTGTGTGTGTGTGTGTGTGTGTTTGGAATGGCATTGGGTATAGAAGAGCATGAGAGGCTGGCATAATCCACCCTTACCCTCCCAGTAAAAATGGTTTCATAACAGAAGCCTATGAAAGTGTCTGGAACTTACCCCTCACAGGCATTAATGATACAGGATCTTTCCAGGTGTTACCTAGGCCGCTTGAGAACTCTGGCTTTTCTACCTCATTTGATAAAAACTTAATATGCTTCTAATGTTGTGTACAATGATAGAGTCTGAGGAAGCTTTAAGTTAGATAGAGTTTCATCACATAACACTCACCAAAACTGAACCAACTCAACTGAAGTTATAAAAGGTAACTCATAAATATCAGGTACAGGCTGACAGAGATGTGAAATGACCTGACAAGAATTTATAGTGGTCAAGAAAAAATGGTCTGTGAGAAGTGCAAATATGTTTGTGAGTAAGGCAAATCAAGTATCAGAAAAGGTGCAAATATATTGAAAAGAAATAAAAAATTAAAAACGACCCAATAAACCAAAGAAGAATGCTAGATCACAATTGAAACCATCATAAAGAGACAAATATGAAATAAAGAATGAAAACCATTTGTACAAATAATAGCTATAAAAACCTCAAATTAGGCAAATATACATAGAACAAAAAGAAAGAACACAATAGGCAATCAATAAAAAGTTATATAATGGCATATTAAAATGATTTTAGTAACATCTGAATAGATATTAGTAATATCAAAGGACCATATTAAAATAGAAGTTTCTCTATGGTGCCCTGTAGTTCATTTATCAATGATTGCTATCCATGACAGAGTGATAACCATGACTCCAAACACAGAAATTTGTGCATAAGAAGTCATGCCATGTTTATCAGACCAAGGTCTATACAAGATTTCCTAGCATCAGTCCTGTTAAAGAAGAAAATCATTCTCCTACAGGAAATTACTTTTGTTCATCAACTGAGCATAACTTTAGAATAAATCTAAGAGAAGGGGTATTGTCAGCTGCGAGAAAGCTACTCTACTTCCATGGCCATTAGACACCTGCCATTCTAGGCACCAATCTGCTAGTAAATGACGAGAATAGATCTCTGCCAGGGAATGATATAGCTTAGGTTTTCCCTTATAAAAATATACATCACTCTATATACAATGGATGTTAATCCAATACTGAATATTTGAAAATGTACTACTTGTCAGATAGGTGCTAATAATTAAGACAGGAGAAGAGCTTTACATTCTTCTCAATACTAATTATAAGTTAATGAAGTAATTAATAATATTTTCCCCACTTTACATAGGATGACAAGCCATATTGCTGCTAAATTGTCTAGCCAGGATTTGAGCCTGATCTCATCATTTAAGCTATCAAACACCATTTAAGACTAGATTTATAGCTAAGAAAGTGTTTTGTTGTCAGGGCCAGACCAAGATGACTTTTAACACCAAAATTTACTATCAGAAAGCTTACTGAGGGTTTTGAAAAAAGATGTCATGTAACTAGAATACTATTGTAGGAGGAGTGACATAAGTGTGAAGAGATAAGAAACATTTTAAAATTTATTAAATCTGTATTTTGAATATAAAAATATCTTTAAAAACAAAAAATAGGGCTGAAGAGATGGCTCAGCGGTTATGAGAACTGACTGTTCTGCCTGAAGTACTGAGTTCAATTCCCAGCAATCATATGGTAGCTCAAAAACATCTGTAATGGGTGGGATCTTGTGCTTCTCATGTCTGAAGACAGCGACAGTGTACTCACATACATAAAATGACTACATCAGTTTACTTTTAAAAATCATAAAATATATGGTACTGGATACATGTTTTCTGTTGTGGAGGATTTAGCCCAGGACCCCTGTGGAACAGAACACAGAAAACATGTAGGCAGAATCAGCAGAGCTAACAGCTGATTTCAACTAGAAATCAGCTAGAAATCAGAGACACTAAGTTCTCAATAGCTTTATGGTGAACAATCAATGCTTCTACCTAGAGCATAGTGTAATCTTGATTATGGAAAGTTTAAAATCTTTAGAAAAAGAAAATACTATACTGCAAAATAGTTAGCTGTGTTTTTCTCCCTCTCTGTCTTCCTCTCTTTCTCTCTCTGTGTTTAAAATGTTTATTTCAGAATTCCTTCTATATCTTATTTTTTAAATATGATTTAATTAAAATAAAATTACATTACTTTTCTCTCTCCATTTCCTCCCTTCAGTCCCCCCAACTAGCCTTCCTCTAATGCCTGCCATGTCCCTCTTCTCTCAGTTTGATATCGTATGTTTTGATTGATATTTTACATGCATACATATATATTTGTATGCAGATTATACAAAAAACTTGCTGAGTCTATTTTTGTTGGTGATATGTGTACAGTTTCAAGGATGAATGCTCTGGATTGGACAGCCAATAATGGGGTTCATTCCTAAGAGAGATTAACTTTACTGCACAGCAGTCATTGGCTGCCTGCAGTTTTTGTCTAGGGGTAATATCCCATTAACTTTTCTTCCTTCCACATCAATGTGTCCGTTGCTTAGATCTTGTTTATTCATCCATTTGTAAGACTGATGGCAGAATTCCTAATATGGTGGTTCTTACAATCTTTCAGCCTCCTCTATCACATTGTTCCTTGTGACATAGGTACAGGAGTCACA
The DNA here is from genome assembly GCF_004785775.1 of Grammomys surdaster. NCBI lineage: Eukaryota > Metazoa > Chordata > Mammalia > Rodentia > Muridae > Grammomys > Grammomys surdaster. Next base: position 3,028,707 of record NW_021604736.1, on the reverse strand, counting down.
ATGTAACTGTATAATATCCTTTTGGTAAAAGCTAACATGCATGTACTATGGTGTTTTGTGCCACTATTCCTGATGATATGCAAGCTAACATCAACTAGCCCCAGATAAATAACCACTGACTGACCCACATAATGATTTGATTCTACTAAAATCCGTCTTGACAAATCAATTTTTTGTTGGCATTACATACAGGATATGAGGGAGGGAGGAGTTAAATAAAGAAGGAAGAAGACTCAAGGTAAACTGCATTACCCAAAAAGATACCCTAGCCCAGGTGACAACCCAGAGCTCTCTTTTGTGTCCATATTTGGGCGAGGGGCATTGTGAAACTGTTACATTTCTCAGGTTTGTGAGCTTTCTTTACTTCTTGACTGTCATGAACTGCCCTCCTCCTGCCAGGAAGGAATGCTTCAATTCTGAAGGATTAGCTACACAACCTGAGAGCCTCAGTCAGATTATTATACCAGCTAAAATTCTATCATTCCTAACACCTGGCTGAAACTCACACTTAGTCAATCAGTGAATAACAGGTATTGGGGCCTCATACATATGCAGACTTAACACTGTTGCTCTATTTCCATTCTCATAGAAAATCAGGAAACAGCAAGCAGCACACCCCTATTGCAAAAGTATACATAGTTAATAATTTGTACAGCACCATGAGAATATCTCCATAAAACTTCAGAGCTCACCTCAAATTTCCTCAAAAAGATTCTTTTTCCTTGACTCCCCACGCAAATTTCACAGCACTGGAGCTCTGAACAAAAATGTGCAAAATTCCAAATCTTCATGAGTACCTTTGAAGTAAAATATTTTTGAAGCCCATTGAATTGAACATATTTAAAGATTTCACTGAACATATCCATTTGAGGGTTTACTAGAAATACTAGCAAGATGTCACACTCTAGAACTTAAACTAAATATTCCTCTGATTGCTCTTTTTTGTTTGGTTGGTTCAATAAGCAAAAGCGTCAGAGACACCCAGTTCTCCTACTGTTAGGAGTCCCACAAACACCCCAAGCATGTATGCAGGAGACCTAGCAGGTTCCATTTCAGTCTCTGCGAGCTCCAATGAGCCTTGTGTAGTTGATCCTGTGGACATGTTCTCCTGGTGTCCTACACCTACTTAGTGGGTTGCCTGGTCCAGCCTTGAAAGGAGGGTTTGTACCTAGTCTTACTGCATCTTGTTATGCAATTAAGTTGGTACCACTTAACTAGAGAAGTGTGGTCTGTTTTGAAGGGAAATGGAGGAGCGGTGGATCTGAGGAAGAGAGGAGGTGGAGGAGGACTGAGAGTGTGGTCAGGATGTATTGTATGAGATAATAATAATAATAATAACAACAATAGTAACAATAACAATAATAGTAATAACAATAATATTAATAACAATGAACCTGATTCAACAACATAACATTGTTTCTGAAATTCAATGAGGTATTTTTTTAAATCATTGGAAATGAGAAAATATATTATAAGAAGGGGAGATGCTTATTAAATCTCCTAGCACTAATAAAATTTAAATGTTACATAGTTTTTGTGTCTTTAATAATCAGCATATTGGGGTAAATTGTCCTTGTCCTAGCTTCTATCACAAAATTTTTAACAATACAAGGCATAAAAAAAACCATAGAAACTAAAAGAAAGAAATGAAAGCGTTTTTAAAAAAATATATACATGGGTAATAAATTATCCTCTTCAGTATAACATTTCAAAGAAAAAGTGTACAGCCATGTGAGGGTAGCACATCTAAAGGATATGATATTATATTTTGGATAGCCAGGATATCTCCCAAAAGAGATGATGTATCATCAAAGTAATCAGAGTTGGAGACAGCCATGCCAGCAAGGCACAGAAAGTTTCACTGCTTTGATGTCTACTGAAATTCTACAATAAAATAAATCCAGTTACTTGAAGGTTTTCTCCACCCGGAACACAAATCTTATTTAACTTCTTAGAACTCCTCTAACATTTAAGGGAATTGAGGCAAGTTCAAGAATAATTAGTCATTACACAAACAGACAAGCACTCCTGACTGGACAGTCTGAATATGACATGGTCCATTACGGTCACTCCCTAGTAGCTTTTACCATTTTATTTTCTCTGTGACACATTGTCTACTCTGTAGATTATTTGCTTGTCTTTTTTCCAATTTTACTTACTAGAATGTAAGTACAAAGAATGAGAATCTAATGTAAGATTTCTTCTCTATATTCATGAATGTTGGATAGTCTGTGATAAGAAGGGAAACTCATTGGTGCTTGTCACATAAGGAATAGCTGCCTTCTGTTCCAAGGGAAGCAAAACTTAGGGACATCTGGTATACTTCTGCCCTGACATTTTGAGCAGCATATTAATGGTGTATCCCTTGATGTTAATATGAGCATAGAGTCATAAAACAATGGCAGAGCATCCATTCTGACACTAAAACTATGGAAGTGCCAGCTCTTGATGAAATATAATCATCATTGTATTAAATTGTTTTATGACAGTAATTGACAGATCCTATGCAAAAATTACAAGTCCCAGTTCTGCATCTTGTGCCATCCATTTTGAATCTTACCAACCTTTCCATGAGAACAAAAATATACAAAGAAAAATCAACTCCATTTATTAAGTATTTGTTGTACTACGTGTTCCTGAATAAAGCTGTTGAATAAGAGTCAGTAATTGTGCTATTATTTAAGGGCTAATATAAAGTGAATGTGGAAACCTTCTTATTAAAGTACCTATCCATTTATAAGCCTATTCATCGTATAAGAATGATTTTAAACCATAGTGGGAAAGTATCTCAGTTTGAATTGTTCAAAGGTGTTATCTTTCAATACACTGGTTCAATGGTATTCAGAGTGATAAAAAAACTCCCTGAAAGGATTAGAATATATCGACAACAGATGTTGGGCTCTGTGCACAGGTAGCAATCCTCCAATTCTCACTACAATAACATAATAGACACTAGAATAATCTCTATTTTGAGTTGTGAAAATTACTGGTCAGAGAAGTTTGTTCTGGTAAGTCCAAGTGGTTCCCATCGGAGTTTTTAACTATCTGATCACAGAGGCAATTTCTAGTCAGTAAACTATATGGAACAAACCTCTTAGATTTTTCTTTCCAAATGAGAAATCTACTCATCTAGTTCTTATTTAGTTACTGTATAATTCATATTAATTTTTGCTACTGAAAGCAGCTACTATGTTTATGTGTTTTATCATAGACTTAAATGTACAGCAAATCAATGCTAAATCCATTTTCCAGTGAACTAGAATCTCGCATTCACTGACCACAGAACAAAATTAAAAATGCTCAGGTAACACGGTTCTGACTGAATCTCAAAGCAATTTAAGAAGAGAGAACTCTTCTTATGAGGATGCTTCTTACTAGATTACTGTTCACACTCCATATTTAAAGAGCTAATTAATACGGGGATAGTATGTGCCCTTCCAGCTGTTAATACAGTCTTCGATACAGTGGAAAAAATATTCTCAAAACACTTCATACATTCATTCATTTATTCTCCTTTCATGGTTTAGTCATCCTTCAGAGAGTTCATGGTTTAACTTGATAGTGAGATCAATAATTCCCGACTGGCTTGGATTTGGAGAAAATCATATTTGTTATACCAGTGCCTATCTGCGCATTTTACTTGTCTAATTTTTTATTGTTTTTTTCCTTTCTTGGTTATTTGTTTCTTTTTTTCTCAGACAGTGTCTCGTATAATGTAAGTTTGCCTTAATATTGTTATGTAGCCCATGCCAGTCTTGGAAATACAATATCTTTGCCTTTGCCTTTGAGTATTAGGATTACCTCCATGTGTATCCAGCCATCTGAGGACATTAAAAGATAACATACCTGAATAGGCCTGGGTTCTAAAAGTGAACAGCCTCATACTCTGTATCTTTAGGGCAAGTTGTATATTCCTTTGGAACCTGTGTTTCATTTTCTACTTAGAAAAAAAGAAATATGTTCCCTAAACTGTTTTCTTTTAAGATGTTACAAAAGCATGATATTGAAAAGGTACATACTCAAACCATAATATATTTTGATATCATAGGCAAGAATAATCTAAGCATGAATCATGATGTCCAAATTTCTTCCATCTTCCCTGACCCTGGAGTTACCCAATTTGAATAATTTTAGGGTAAACTGAAGAAAGTTGAGGATCTGACTTTTATTTTCCTAGGATGGCAATGAAGAACTCCATTATATTCTGCCAAAACGTCCTCAGAATTTTCTGTTTATTTCAGGTGATGTAAAACTTAAGGCAGACCATCATTCTACTTCAGGATATTGTAAGTTCATGTTCCTCAACACAGGGGAAGTTTTTTTTTAAATTATATCAGAAAAAGCATGAAAGAGTGGATAAGGACAGAAGACAGGTAAAGTTAACATATCTCCCATTTTTCTCTTTTAAATCAAGTTCTCTGCAGCTATTTAATAAAACCACCCACTTGCAATGACAAATTACTTGCAAATTATATCAGCCCTAAATTAGTTCCCCAAGTTCCTGGCTGCTGATAGCAGCAATGTTTTATGGTGATTTAAACAAGGTGATTTGGCAAAGAAGCATCAGCTTGCCCTTGCACAGCCTGAAATAACTGGTGGCAGAGAGGGCCTAAGAAATGAGGGAAATGTTCCCAAAAAGTAATTTGTCAGTTTGTCTACTTGTGCTGCCTCAGTGAGCTGCAGCACAGGTGTATGATGGCCAAACATATTTACCCTTCATCACCTTGTAGGAGTGACTTCATCTATAGTGATCCATGAGAAAGAACGAAAGAAAGAAAGAAAGAAAGGAAGAGAGAGAGAGAGAGAGAGAGAGAGAGAGAGAGAGAGAGAGAGAGAGAGGAGGAAGGAAGGAAGGAAGGAAGGAAGGAAGGAAGGAAGGAAGGAAGGAAGGTAGGAAGGAGAGGGAGAGAGGGAGGGAGGGAGGGAGGGAGGGAGGGAGGGAGGGAGGGAGGAAGGGAGGAAGGAAGGAAGGAAGGAAGGAAGGAAGGAAGGAAGGAAGGAAGGAAGGAAGGAAGGAAAAAAGAAATGTTTCTATTGTTTCTATGCAGATGGTTTGTTACAAAAATATTTGGTGGGTTTTTACTGATGCTTTATTTAATATCATCCAAAAGTTTCTAGGAGAGAAAGTGGAGAGTGTTGTAAATAAGTCTCTCTTTCTCTCTCTGTGTGTGCCTATGTGTCTCTGCCTCTCTTTCTTCATTTTTTTCCAAAAATATTAGGTTAATAAAAAAATTATGACATTTTTGTTCAACTGAATCACAATTCAACAGAATCAGAAAACATTTTTGGACTAGTGACACGTTGTCATTCCATCGCTAATATTCATCTCTATCGCAACTTAGAAACTGAAAGCAGTCTGTCCGCTTGTCTGTCCCTGACCTCGGCTCTGTTTCTTTGGCGTAACACAGCCTTCAGCTATGACTAAGGAGAAAAGATTGAGTTGTAATCCCTCAACTGAGATCACGGCAAGGACACAGCCCATCCCTTGAGAACTCTTTATCAACAAGACGTTCACAACATTTTGGATTTCCAGGAAGTCCTTCAAGAGTGCTAGCTGTTTTTATCAGAGACTGTCTGGCTTATTTGCAGAAGAGGAAGTTTTTCATGCTTGAGCATCCAGTGTGAAGACAGATATTCTCTGAGGAGAAGAGCTGCTGATACAGTAGAGACTCCCAGGTAACAGCTTTATAAACTGCAACAGAAACTCCATTTGTGCAGACGGCTGCTCCATCCGACAGAACATTGCAGAATTGCACCCAAAGTCTAGAATGCCCCAGTTCAAGAATATTGGACTTAACTTCCTTAGTTTTGATGCCCTCTTGAACCTCTTTGTCCAATTAATATTCTACATCTCTATTAAGATAGTAATGATGAAAATCAAGAAGGCAGAGTCTACACTCATAGCATTACTTTTTAGAAGGAAAAGTGAACATGGATATTGAATAATTACACATTATCATAGATATTAGGAAGGAAATAGACCATTAGATGGTCTGAGTTACACTACATGGGGAGAGCCACTTCAGAAAACATACGAGCTGCCAATTGATCCACATGGCACTATCATCAAGAATCAGTCAAATATTTGTGATGAGAAGAAATTAGATAAAGTGAAAACTAACTTAAAATAAAATTAATATTTTTGACAATAAAACCAACTATGTATATGTATTTCCTCCAAATTTCCTACGATTTGCTAATGTATTATCTGCATAGGCATACAGTCTTGAAAGTAGGCATTATACAATATCAAGACTTACAAGATTGCACTGGCTTTTCTGGAATATTTATATGTATTTCAGGTTCTGATGTCTCAGGTATTACACACGAAACTTTGAGCTTTGGGCTGGGATAACAGTAAATCAGTTTGGAAATGATGAACATATTTATTTTTGATCTTTTGGATATCTTTGCATATATGTGTGTGTGTGTGTGCGTGTGTGTGTGCACATGCATGTATATACTTATATACTTAAGTGTACAGTATTATTTTTGGTGATTTTAAATTTTCTTTCATTTATTTCAATTAATTTAATATTACCATGTAGAACAACATGTTTTTTAAATTTTTTATTGTACAATATATTTTGATCATATGATTTTACTTCATCTGGCTCCTACCAGATACTATCTCTCTACTTATCCAGCTTCATGTTCTTACTCTCTGTCAAAGAAAAAAGAGGAAGAAGAGGAATTGTTTTAAAAATTAAAAAAGAACATTCAATAAGGCAAATAATTCCAAAACAAAATTAAACAAAAGACAGACAAAAAATGGAGTCCATTTTGTGCTGTAGAACTGCTCTTAAACATGGGTCCTGCAATGGAATGAGGATGCTAAGCCCAAAGTTACTCCAATAAGGAAACTGTCCCTTTTCCACTTAGAATCAATTGAAAATAATGTCCTGGTTAGCAGTGGGACTTTGTATCCACTTCCCTTTCTCAGAGATGAGATTTCAACTGGTTTGAACCTGTGCAAATGTTATGTATTCTGTGACAGTCACTGTGAGTTCATATGTCAATCAATTTTGTGTCTGAAAGACATTGTTTCCTTGGTGTCATCTAAGATCTATGGCTTTTAATATTTCCACCTCCTCTTCCACAGAGATCCCTGAGACTTGAATGGAGAATTTGATGAAGACATCTCACTTAGGAAAGTCTCTCACTCTCTGCACATTACTCAGTTGTGGGTCTCTGTGGTAATTCTGACCTCCTGCAAGAATAAGCTTCTCTGAGAAGGGTTGTGTGGTGAGTGTAGAGATATGGCAGTATGATCTATGGGTATAACAATATGTCAGCAGGAGTCATTTTATTGCTATGTTCCTTTAGCAGAATAATAGTTGTATTTTTTCTCTTAGACCCATGACCTATCTAGTCTCAGGTTCTTGGTCATGTAAGAAGTATCATATATGGTTCTATCTGATGGAGTGAGCCTTAAATGCAATCAGAAAGTATTTGGTTAGTTCCACAACGTTTGTGCTACTAGTGTACCAGTATATCTCCCAGGAGGTCTCTGTTGTCAGTCACAGTGTTTGTAGCTGCAGGAAATTAAGGACTAGTTTTCCTCTCCAGTGAAAAGTACCATCCAGAACAATGAAGGTTTGTCAGTAGGAGGGGAGCTTGATGTCACAGTAAGTTATGTCTTTACCATCAGGTTGTTGTTGTTGAAAATATCAGTGTTCCTCTTACTTACAGTGCATGTTATAACTGTTTCTAATAATTCAAACTCACTTCCTTATAACTTTATTTTTCTATTTTTCTTTAAATTCTATTACCTGGATTATTTCTCTGTCTGTTTCTGTCAATTTACTTATTCAAATGTAGTTTATATTTTTCATATCTAGTCTGTTTATGCCAATGTTAAAGAGATATCTTTTTATTCTATGTCTAGAAGAATAGAAGTTAAGCAAATAATGGTGTTCCATGAAGAAAATGTGCTCATTTTAAATTTCATTGCTAATTTGTAATCAGTCTGTGTTTAATTTTGTTATATCTTTAAAAGGTTTACTTTAGTGCTATATTTTTTTAAATATTTTAGGGAAGAAACAAGAATTTTCTTTTAAAGGAACATAAGATATTAGTATCTGATGACTGTCTAGAATTGTTTCTACCTTCCACTTCCTCTCCTAGCTTTTCATACTGCTAGTAGGTTCTCTATGCTATAGCCTTTCTTCCATATATCTGTACCCATACAAATTGTAGTCAGTTTTCAGCAACATCACCTTCCTAAGGGTGTGATGGAGTACTGGGAAAGATACCCATGAATTTTCCTCACAAAACAGAGCACTTGGCAGAAAACATTTAGAGATTCTCGGTTTTCCAATGTTTTCCCAATGACTATTTCTTCTCTTCAAAAACAAATAGATAATAAAGTGACTGTACACTTTTTCAAAATAATACACATTTTGCTATCTGAAAGTATAAATGCTTAATAATTAATCAATGTTTTACATGCCTTTATTTCCAGTTGAGTACTTATGTAACTAGAGTGGTGAATAAAATGTCAATGGTTGTAAATTCACATTAAAGTTAACTGTTGCAAAATTACAGGAATACAAGCTGACAATCAGTAGCCATTTGGCAGGTGAACCAACAATTCCAACATTTTTCCCAATACAAAGGTCTTTCTCATATTTTAAAATAAGTATAAACAAAGCATCAAGTGTTCCTTGGTGCCTGAAGCTGGAAACTCCCCATATTTAATCTATTTCCATACAAGCATTCTTCCTTTTTATATAGAAATGGTGGTCAGAAGGTTAATTGAAACATAGAATATGCTGATGTGAACATCAGTGATGTCTGACAATTTAATAAGTTTATTAACTTTTGGTCTTTTGCATTTGGGAAAAACATAATTCTTCGTATGTTGGTTTCCATGAAAGGCAAACAACAGACCTTGAGTTCTCTAGAAACAATGTTATCACACAGTGTTCCACTTCAGTTTGTCTTTGGAAACAGTCATTACTATTTAAAGTATACAGGAATTGTGAGATGGTACAACAATGCTGATTTCTAGGTGTCTGTCAATTTGACTCATAAGATTACATGTAAGACTCTGCCAGTGACATCTATGTTGTGAGAGACTCTTACTCTATCTAGTATATTTAGTGTTCGTGGGACAAGTGTCCCTATGTGTATAGACTATCCCAGTCTATATTTCTGTAGCATAAATGTCCCTTCCACAAGTTATCCTATATTTCTATCTATAATAATAGTGATCAAACTCCTAGCTTAGAAAGCCAGAGTTCTTTAAAACTATCCACTTTTTACAGCATACTCCACTCCCAGTTATTTGCCACGTCTTACATAACTACCCCTCAAGTTGACCAGGTCAACTAAATTTTGCCAATGTTCTACTTCATGCTGAACCCTTATTTCCCTGTAGCAACAGAGCTCATCATGGATGTTTGCCGTTTATTCTTTTTTTTTCTTTTTGTGTACCAGCAATGCCCCTCTTAATGGTAATCACATTATCTAATCACATCATGTTTTCACAGATGATCGCAAAATGCTGCTTATCTCCTAATAAAGCAGAGTTGATGGCTCTGAAATCCCCTAACTTACATCTAGACTTCCATACAACCATTCAATTTAATTCATGCTATAACTGCCTTTGTTTGGCCTTCACCCTTCCTTCTTGTGGTCTAAGTTACCAAAGGGCCTTAATGAGTATTTGTGTTATGAAATACTTGCCTTATTCATTGTTCCTTTCTACTGGCTATGTGTCATGTATTCAAGTATGTGGGAAAAAATCAAAGAAGAGTCTAAGAAAAATTTTTTCAAAAGGTAGGGTATGAAAGGAAACATGTTAGAGAATGATGCAGCAGAGAGGATGTGTGAGGGGAGTTTATAATTTGAGAAAGCCTGTCATAGGACACATACGATTGTTTTTATAAAACTAAATTTACTTATCAATTCAAATGTTTTTGAATATTTGATATCATCTATGTTTTGAGAAAACAGAAACATGAAGAAGAAAGGTACCATCTTTACTAGCACCTTTCATATGCTAGTGGAGAACAAACAATTCAACACATTGACAATATATAAAACTTTTGATAGAATTATTTCAGTGAAATAAATTCAGCAACATAAGGGATCAATGAATGTGGATAAATATTGGAATTCCTTTCAGGCTGGGTTTTTAAAAAAATTGCAAAGGAAATGTCATATATCACAGATTTGCAGTATTAAAGCTCTGTATGAAGACCTAATTGGAAAGAATTTGAAGGTAGAAATCAGCTGTGCACAAGACCATGGCTTTAAAAATCAAACAAACAAACAAACAAACAAACTTGAAATTCCAAGAAAAAGAAAACAATAAACATATGTAACTGGTGTTTTTATCTTCTCAGATGGAAGGAGATGACAGCCTCAACAAAGCTGTGCAAACACATGGCTTGGGCTTGGGCTTGGGCTGAGCCCAGAGCACATCTTTCTCTGTTTTATCGATCCCTAGGCCTAGGCTTGAAGGCTTCTAGTCTCCATACAATCTAATATTACAAAATCACTGATTCAACCTCTCTCCTTTCAGCTTCTGACTGAATTGCTCTGCTTGGCCTCATATTAACTTTGGCAATCTGGTCTAATCTTCTGGCTCCTTCTCATTCTGGCTCATTCTATCTTCACAGGCTAGCTTGTTTTTTTTTTTTTTTTTCTACAACCTGTCTCTAAAACTATCTCAGCAAAACTGCCATATCATAAAGGAATTTTAATCCAGCAACATGTCTCCTCTGATCATGTACCTTCTAGGTTTAGGTTATTTTGTTGGAATGCAGACAGGTCCTTAGTACATACCTTTATGTGGGAAAACCCTGCTAATTAAGGTCAAAGTCTAATGAGTCCAAGTAGCTCCTCTGAGTTTGGTGCAAAATGGAAGACTCCCATTACCATCAGGGCTTCCCCTTTCTTTGATCTTGCCTGGGAACAGTGACACCTCTCCCCCACCAACCCCCATACCCTCTACCTGTGGAAGGTAGAGTAGACCTTGGCAGACCTACAGTCAACTTCCTGTTTCCCAGCATGTCCACCTTTTCTATGAGACCTAGGGTTTGAACCCAAGGTTTTATGCTTGTGTGGCAGTCCCTTGGCTTTTTGATCTGCCTCTCTGTCTTCAGAGACAATTCTTAAAACCTGAAAAATAAAACTTACCAGAGGTAATTAATTGATCAAGTAGGGGCAGTGAGAGATCTGAAAGAACAGGAGTGCGTGATGCGCCAAGACCAAGTAAAGGAAATCCAGAAGTAGGAAAGAATTTACCTTGTTAAATGGGACTGACAGGCCAAGGAAGAAGAGCCAAAGTTGAAGTGACCTTATTAAGATTCCTCTTACTTTAAGAATGAATGCCTTCTTGGGTTGTATTAAAGAAAAAGGATGAAGGAGACAAAAAATTTAGCTGATAGGATCTTATCTTGCAAGAATTTTTGATGTTTTATCCGAATGATAAAGGCGAGTCAACCCTTTTTATAAAAAATCCTGATATTGATACTTGCATTCCTATGAATTATTACAACAATAATTGACTTTTTTACAATTGGTTGACTGTAATGAGTGTAGTAAACCCTCCCCTCAGGGCGCCAGAATTATAATACCAGTGTGCATTATAGGTAAAGGGTGAATACCCTCATATCTAAATGTATGATTTTAGAGTGGTTTGTTAAACTTTAAGAACTACTGTTGATAAAATAGGGACAGCATTGGACATTTTCTTGAGGAAGAAGAGAAAGAGAAAATGAGGGAGGAAAGTAGGAGGAGAGAGAACAGAAGAAGAATAAGAAAGAGGAAGGAAGAGAGAGAGGAACGGGAAAAGAACTGTGATAATATATATAAGCATTTATGTCTATGACCCAGGCTTGGTGAGCACTCAATAATTGAGAGGAATTATTGTCATTACTATTTAGCCTTTGTTAATACTCTCTCTAATCAGTGGGTTAGCAAATTAGGATTTCAGCTACACCAAAGAGAACAATTTCTATCTCAACTGCCTCAGCCTTGATGTGTCTCTTGTTCTGAGCCAGACCCTAATGCCCTTTCCCATTTCAAAGCACCACGGGGGATAGCCAAGGGGATGGAACAGCTGTGTACCAAGACTCACACAGAAACCTGCTGGGCTAATGTCATTTTAAACATAGTTTTCTTATGTGTAAATTAGCTTGCAGATTTTTAGTTTCCTACCACTAATTACTAGATTAGCTGAAGTTACCCTGCAGGGAAAACCACAGCCAGGAAGACAAACATGGCATTCTTATGTGACTGCTTATTTGCATAGTTCACACAACTCTCAGTTTACAGAGGGAGAGAAAGAGAGATTCTTGCTTATTCTAGTTAAATCTGTTAGGACATTTATAGTTATACACAAGAATATTAGGCAACAAATTAGCCCAAGGCTACAATTAATCATAATCCAGAGCCCACACAAGGGAATAAAAAACTAAACAAATCTTTTAGCATTCAGCTCTCTTTTTAACCCATACAAGCTGGCACGATCATTTCCTGGCTAGTGAAATAATGAATGAAAACTTATTAGTAAAGCTTTGGGAATAATGTTGTTATGCAGCATCAGATGCTGTGATGGATAATATTTCCAACATGATGGGATCAAGAAGCACTTTGGAGACATGCCTCTGGTCATACCTGGGAAAGATTATCTAGTTTAGGTTATCTTCTGGGCATGCCTGTGAGAAATGATCCAGTTTAGGTTATCTTCTGGGCAGGCCTGTGGGAGATTATTTTAACTAGGTTACATGAGGTGGCAAATCCATCTTAACTATGGGTAGCAATATTCATAGGCCAGGGTCCTGAAGCTAATAAAGAGTACACAGCAAACTGGCATGAGATTTATCCCCCTTAGCTTCCTGACTAGGGGATGTAACGTGAACACCTACTTCTAGCTCCTGCCATGACTCCCTCACCATGATAAAGTATACCCTAGGACTGTGACCAAATGCAACCTTTCATTTCTTTAGTTGTTTTTGTTTTAAAATTTTGTTATAGCAGCAACACAAGTAACTGCAACAGATTCCTAGTAATTAACTTCAAATTCCAATTAACTGAGTTCTTGCATGGAATGAATCTTTTTGCCAGGAAAATCCTACGTTTATAGAAAAACTACTTCAGGCATGATTAGATGTGAATGCCTATGGTATTTCCAACATACACATACAGTCTCTCTGTCTCCCTCTCCCTCTCCCTCTCCCTCTCCCTCTCCCGCTCCCTCGCCCACTCCCCCGCACCCGCTCGCGCGCACACACACAAGCCCAATCACCCTCGCGAGAACAAGAACACCACCAGCAACAAG
>NW_021604736.1:2975831-3015013 GCF_004785775.1 Grammomys surdaster | reverse complement strand
CTCTCTCTCTCTCTCTCTCTCTCTCTCTCTCTCTCTCTCTCTCTCTCTCTCTCTCTCCTCTTTCCACTGAATATATGATTGCAATGGGTTAGATAAAAAGTTTCCCCATACACTTACCTATTGCTTGTCTACTCCATCGCTGGATTACAGTTGAGTGGCACCTCAACCATGAGGCCGTGAGTTAGGAGCTGGATAAGCTAATAGAAGGTGGGCTTTTGGGGGGAAGTAGTTCCTGGAGATCTGATTCATAAAGCTTATCCATTTCCCAATCTGTTGGTTGCCATTTTATCCTATTAACAGTGTCCTTTGCTTTACAGATGCTTTGCAATTTTATGAGATCCCATTTGTCAATTCTTGATCTTAGAGCATAATTCATTGGAGTTCTGTTCAGGAACTTTTCCCCTGTGCCCAAGTATTCGAGGCTCTTCCCCACTTTCACTTCTATTAGTTTTAGTATATATGATTTTCTGTAGAGGTCCTTGATCCACTTGGATTTGAGCTTTGTACAAGGAGATAAAAATGGATCGATTAGCATTCTTCTACATTTACCAGTCTTACATCTGAAAGAGGGCTAAAATCCAATATATATAAAGAACACAGCAAATTAGACTTCAGACAAACAAATAACCCTATTAAAAAATGGAGTGCAGAGCTATATAAAGAATTCTCAACTGAGGAAAATCGAATGGCTGAGAAACACCTAAAGAAATGTTTGACATCCTTAGTCATCAAGGAAATGCAAATCAAAACAACCCTGAGATTCTACTTCACACCAGTAAGAATGGCTAAAATCAAAAACTCAAGTGATATCAGATGCTAGAGAAGATGTGGAGAGAGAGGAACATTCTTCCATTGTTGGTGGGATTGCAAACTGATACAACCACTCTGGAAATCAGTCTGGCGGTTCCTCAGAAAATTGGGCATATTATTACATAAGGACAAAGCTATACCACTCCTGGGCATATACCCAGAAGATGCTCCAACATAACAAGGACATATGCTCCACTCTGTTCATAGCAGCCTTATTTATAATAGCCAGAAGCTGGAAAGAACCCAGATGTCCTTCAACAGAGGAATGGATACAGAAAATGTGGTACATTTGCACAATGGAGTATTACTCAGCTATTAAAAACAATGAATTCATGAAATTCTTAGGCACATCCTCATAGAAGCAGGAGGAAGAGAGATAGGATAAGGGATGTTGGGGGGAGATGCAAAAAGGGGATAACATCTGAAATGTAAATAAATAAAATATCCAATAAAAAATTAAGGCTTATTCTGCTCCTTGCCTGTACTGATGCCTGTTTCCTGGTTGCCAGGAACATAGTAGCTTTTGTCCACTAAAAATTCTTCTTCAGTGAGATTTGTACTTTTGATACTGATTGAAAAAGCAATGAATCATCCAGCCAGAGACTAGAAGCTTCTAAACTAGTACTACATTCACAGTAGCTTCTCAGCTCAGTATCATACTAGAGACAGATTTACCATATTCTCCAGCAGTTAAACTTCTACACACACAAAAACTTGTGCAGAATATTTCTTTTAAGGTGAATTTCTTGGGTGTTTTGATGCAATGTTGTAACATTATCACAGTGTAAAAGGAAAGTACATTGAGCTTAGTTGGATAATCCAAAGGTAAGACTGAGGATCATTGTGAAATAAAGTCAAATAATTCAGCTTCTTCCCCATTCATTTTCTCAACAAACTGGCTTTGCCATTTCGGGAAGATCAAAAGCACAAGCTTTTGATACAATATTCATACATTTCCTTTCAGATGAAAAGGAGGGGAAAAAAGCTCTTAGATACTTTTTAAAAAGAAAGAAAGGCCAAAAAGAAATCTTTATTTTTAGATGTATTATTCTGAAGCCATGTTTTTAGCTTTTATCACTTTAAAAAGTGCTGTGTATCCATTCAAGGTGAATGGTGGATACTTCTCAGGCTTAAACCATTCAGGACTCACTGTGGTGCCTGAACTACTTTACTGCTACTGGGATAGAATGCCATGGCCACAACAACTCACAGTGGAATGTGTTTCTTAGTGCTTATAGTTCTAGAGAGTTATAGTCTAAAATGGTGAGACAATAGAACAGCAGGCAGAGGGAATGGCAGGTGCAGCAAGAAGCTGAGATCTTACTTCTTAGTAAGTAAGAGAGACCGTAAGTAAGTAGTAAGAGAGCTCACATCGTAACCCAGCAAAGAGACCTAACCAGGCCTTATTGCTCAAAACCAGGTCCCAGTGACATCTAAATCTCCTCAAACAGTATGACCAACTTGGGACCAAGTGCTCAAACATCTGAGCCTAAGGAATGAATTCTTTTTCTTTTAAATTGGATATTTTACTTATTTACATTTCAAATGTTATCCCCTTTCCTGGTTTCCCATCCAGAACCGCCTCTCCCTGCTTCTATGAGGATGTTCCACAACCCACCCACCCAGCCACCCACATCTACTTCCCTGCCCTAGCGTTCCCCTACACTGGGGCATTGAGCCTTCCCAGGACCAAGGGCCTCTCCTCCCATTGATGCCCGACAAGGCCATCTTCTGCTACATATCTGGCTGGAGCCATGGATCCCTCCATGTGTACTCCTTGGTTGGTGATTTAGTCCCTGGGAGCTCTGGAGGATCTGGTTGGTTGATATTCTTGTTCTTCCTATGGGGTTGCAAACCCCCCTCAGCTCCTTCAGTCCTTTCTCTAACTCCTCCATTGGGGACCTTGTGCTCAGTCCAATAGTTGGCTATAAGCATCTGCCTCTGTATTTGTCAGGCTCTGGCAGAGCCTCTCAGGAGATACAAACCATTACAGTGTCCTAGAAAATGCCAAAGCAATTGGTGATAAGACTAAACCTTAAATTTAAAGTAAGCATTTCTGCATCGGGCAGGAAAAAAAGGGGATTGAATGCTAGACATTTTTCACTTTAAACCTAAAAA
Source organism: Grammomys surdaster (assembly GCF_004785775.1). Classification (NCBI taxonomy): domain Eukaryota; kingdom Metazoa; phylum Chordata; class Mammalia; order Rodentia; family Muridae; genus Grammomys; species Grammomys surdaster. Next base: position 3,012,085 of record NW_021604736.1, on the reverse strand, counting down.
TCAAAAAAGTGAGTCCATATTCTATGACTACTGAAGATTGTTAAGCTATTGCTAACACATAAAATATATAGTTGTGCTACTTACATTTCTGTCCTATGACCAAATACCCAAGAATTGGCTTAAGGAAGAAAGGGTTTATTTTGTTCACTGTTTGAGAATGTCATACATCAGGGAAAAGCATGGTGGCTCTAGTTGTGGCTTACAGGAACAAAAGGCAGTTAATCACACTATGTTCATAATCCTGGAGCAAGAAGATGAAGGCCAGGTTCTTTCCTGGACTTCTTCCTTTACCCAGTCAATTGTATGTCTTTCTGTGTGAGTCTTCTTCCAGTGAAGTTAACAACTGAGATTCACAGTTGTTGTGTCCAAAAGAAACTTTGAACAAATAGCCATCTGTTGTGCCTAGTAGCATACCAAAGAACATGCTGGCCTCCAGGCTCCTTCAGTATCACAAGTACATTACAGAGTGCATGCTGACATCTTGGGTCATTTTATCCCCCCCCCTCCCCTAAACTTCTCCAGCTCATGGACTTCCCTTCCCATTGCTTCTTATTCCCCTATCCCCGCTGTCTCAGCTAAGTGGTTTCTTGACCCCTCACACTTTTGGTTGTCTCTTTGTCTTTGTCCCTGATTCCCTACCCCTAAGCCCACCAGGCCCCGTCTACTAGTCAGGTAAAGTCTACTGCTTTCTCTTCCTGCTCTGTACTCTACCAGATATCTCAGGCTGTTCTCTCACCATATCTACTATAAAAAGCTTCCACTTAACCATACTTTGTAGCTGTCCTGTTATCAGCTTATGCAACTGTGAGGGATTCTCTGACTTACATCAATGACAAGCTCTTACTTGCTTAATTATTTTAGTTTTGAATTATTGATTTAGGGGCTAGAAAGATGGCACTGCAATTAAGAGAACTGGCTGCTCTTCCCGAGGCCCCAGATTTGATTCCTAGCACCCAGAAGGCAGCTCACAACCACATACATGTAAATGCAGTCTCGCCAGTACTCTCCTGTCCTCCATGAGCACTTCATGCACATACTGCACAGACAAACACACAGGCTGAACATCCATACACATAAAAAATTAAGGTTATAAAACAATAAATATAACTTCAAATTATTAATTCATACACAATAAAAAGTGCCTTAAGGTTAGGTACATTTACATGCATATAAACAACAATCAAAGAAATTCCTTTACTGTGAGCACTTACCTCTGGTGGGCATAATTTTGAGAAGCCTTCTTTCATGGTCATAGTCATATAATTAGAATTTGCAGACCATTTATCTTTTCATGCAACAAATGTATGTATCTTTCATCTATGCTGTTCCTTGTATCGATACCTAAATTTCTTTTTACCATTTTTATTTTTATTAGCATTTTGGAGAATAAATTTCTTTATAAGTTGAGAAGCACTTATATAATACACACACGAACACACACACACACACATACACACACACACACACACACACACACACACACACACATACACACACCCCTGTGTTTGTAAGATACTGATCTGGAGTTTTCTTGCAATGTCTTTACTTGGTCTGGATATCAAAGTAATGCTAGCCTCTTCAAAAATTAAGTTGAGAAAGTAGTCCTTTCTATATAGCGTCTAAAAGAATGTGTAGAGTAAATGTTATTTCTTCCTTAAAATTTTGACAGAATACAGGAAAACATAAAGAATTTATTGAGAAAGCAATGACACAGTAGAAACAAACAACTAAACAAAGAATTGGACCTGTAGAACTGTATGGTTCTTCCTGGAGTTGTTTATTTCTGTTGTGTCAATTTTTTTGTAACATTTTTAATTGAGAATTCCACACAGAACTAAGTGTACCCTCCATTTATCTCTGTCCCTGCCAACAGTAAAGATGTTAGTTGACCTTCAAAAACTGATCCCAGGGTCTGAGGAGGTAACTCAGTAGACGAAATATTTGCCACAGAAATATGAAGACCAGAATTTTGGTCTCAAGTATCTTTATAAAAAGCAAGGAGTAGGGACATTGTGAGAGTCTATAATCCCAACACCTGAGAAGCAGAAACTGGGCATCCAGCCCAAGCTGGTTAGCTACACTGTTAGATTCATGAGCACCAGGTTTGGTGAGAAGTTCTGCCTCCATATATGAGGTGTAAGATGTTGGTGTAAGACACCCAACATGAGCCTAAGGCCTCCACCAGAGCATTCACATCCACCTACACACATGGATAAATATGCATGCACACATGCAAACACACAAAACACACCCAAAACTGATTGATTGCAGGTTGCTCAGGTTATAAGAAGTCCCTTCGTTGGGAAACAGTGTTTGTGTGTTTTAGGAAAATTGTTCATTTCAGCTAACCTGTCACATAGAGATGTAAGACATTTCCTTATTAGCCTTTTAATATATAGAAAATGTGCAGGGATGTAAATCATGAAATGTCTGTTAATGATATTTTATTTAATTGATTCCCTTTTTCTTTTTTTATTTCTTTTTTTATTTTTTATTTTTTATTGGATATTTTATTTACATTTCCTATGTTGTCCCCTTACCCCATCCCCCACCCACCCAGGAACCCCCAATCCCCTCACCCCTCTTCCTTCTTCTCTGTGGATGTAACCTCTATCTAACCCCCCACTCCCACCTCCCCACCCTCAAAATTCCCACACCCTGGGGCATCCAGCCTTCATGTGGTCAAGGTTGTCTTCTTCCACCTATGCCCAGCAGGGCCCTCCACTCTTACATATTCAACTGAAGCCCTGGATCCCTCCCTAAGTGCTCCCAGGCTGGTGGTTTAGACCCTGGGAGCTGTGGTTGGTTGGTATTGTTGCTCTCCTCATGGTGCCACAAATCCTTTCAGCTTTCCTTCAGTCTTCACTCTAACTCCTCTATTGAGAACCCCATGATCAGTTCAATGGCTAGTTGTGAGCATCTGCCTCTGAGTATGTCAGACTCTTGAAGACCTCTGAGGAGATATCCATATCAGGCTCTTATCAGCATGCACTTCCTGACTTCCACCTCAGCCTCTACCTTTGGTGATTGCACATGGGATAGATACTCAGGTGGAGTGGTCTTGAAACGGCCCCTCCTTCAGTTTCTGTCCCTCACTTTGTCTCCATATTTGCTCCCTTGAGTATTTTGTTGCTCCTTCTAAGAAGGACGGAATCACCCCCACTTGGTCTTCCTTCTTTATGGGCTTCATGTGGCCTGTGAGTTGCATCTTGGGCATTTCAAGGTTCTGGGCTAATATCCAATAATCAGTGAGTGAATACCATGTGTGTTCTTTTGTGATTGGCTTACCTCACTCAGGATGATAATTTCTAGTTCCATCCATTTACCTAGGAACCTCTCGAATTCATTGTTTTTAATAGCTGAGTAATACTCCATTGTGTAAATATACCACATTTTTTTAATCCATTCCTCAGTTGAAGGACATCTGGGTTCTTTCCAGCTCCTGGCTATTATAAACAAGGCTGCTATGAACATAGTTGAGCATATGTCCTTGTTATATGTTCGAGCATCTTCTGGGTATATGCCTAGGAGTGGTATAGCTGGATCCTCAGGTAATGCTATGTCCAATTTTCTGAGGAACCACCAGACTGATTTCCAAAGTGGTTGCACCATCTTGCAGTCCCACCAACAATGGAGGAGTGTTCCTCTTTCTCCACACCCTCACCAGCATCTACTATCACCTGAGTTTTTAATCTTAGCCATTCTGACTGGTGTGAGATGGAATCTCAGAGTTGTTTTGATTTGCATTTCCCTGACGACTAAGGATGCTGAACATTTCTTTAGGTGCTTCTCGGCCATTCGAGTTTCTTCCATTGAAAATTCTTTATTAAGCTCTATACCCCATGGAAGAGCCAACTCACTCTCAAAAAATGGTTTTAAAATGTGGATTTTATATATCTTTTACCCAATACATTTTTGTTTAACTTAGTAATTTGAGTTAAGATCTCAGTGGTAGCCAGGTTTGCTCTCATTTTGACAACTTCCAGAGCCAATATCTAAAGCCTACAATTGCAAGCATGAAAAATCAAAACTAACCTTCCTCTCTCTCTCTCTCTCTCTCTCTCTCTCTCTCTCTCTCTCTCTCTCTCTCTCTCTCTCTCTCTGCCTTGGTTTTTAACTATATGCATATGTACATCTGTATAAGTGGGTGTGTACATTTGTATGCAGGGGCCTCTAAGACTAGAAAAAGGTTTTGAGTTTCCTTACAGGTAGAATTATAGGTAATGGTAACCTGGCAACCTGAGGACCAAATTCAACTCTTTTTCAAGAGCAATATATATCAAAAAGCCATTAGTACATTAGTGTGTGTGTACCATCTATAATTAATTAATAATATATTAATATCAATATGTTAATAATATAAATTAATGATGTTAATATATTAATATTAAATATGTGAATCTATATAAATATATATGTACATACACACATAGTTCTGTATATGGTACTTGAGTGAGAATATCACTATAGACTCATATATTTGAGTACTCAGTTCCTGGTTGATCGAATTGCTTGAGAAAGATTAGGTAGTGGTGACTTCTTGAAAGATATACGTCACTGGGTTGGAGTCTTCAAACATATCACGTGATTCCCAGGGCTCTCCATCTCATGGTTGTGGATGAAGATCTCTTTGCAATCATGGACTCTGATCCTTTGACACCATAGTAAAATTAAGTGTTATATTTTACAGATAGCCTTGGGTATAGTGTTTATCATAGAAATAGAAAAATAACCTAGAAAGTATATAACAACAGCTAAATTTTAAAAAGCCACAAATTTCCAAGAGAGCAAAAGGCAGTACATGGGAGGATGTGGAACAAACAAAGGAAAATAGAAAATAATATAATTACATCATAAACTCAAGTAAATAAATTAGTAAAAATAAGAGAGTAGTACCTGGTCTTAAGCTCTGCACTCTCTCCAGCCATGCTTGTTTGCTTTTTACCTCTGGGTGATGTAATGGAAGGAATTTGAGTTGATTTTTGCTTTTAGAGATTATGAATGTATAGTATGCATGTTTGTATCTGCAGAAATTTAATTGTCAAAGCATGTGGTAACCTATCTATAATCTCCTACTATGACACCAGAGAACTGTTCTCTAGATGACTGATGCTGTTTTACATTTTCACAAGCAGTGGGGACAGTTTTCAGTCAGTATAGTTCTCAGTGAAGTCATGTCATTATTGTGGTTCAGGTAGTTCATTCTTACATAGGAGTAAGCCATGTCATTGGCTGGAAGTTTCACAGTTACTAACAATTCTAGACATTACCATGTGATCACTTGCAATGCTTACTGTTGTCATTGTGGCTGTGCTTGCTGCTGCTGCTGCTGCTGAAGTATCAAGCTCTTTGTTTTTTAGTCGGGTGACTTTTTTTTCTTTTGTTGGATTCCAAGGGTCTGTACTGTATAGAGATTGACTCAAGTCTTTGGTTAAATATATAATTTACAGATATTCCTTACAGTCTGTAAGGCACTTCTCCATTTTGTAAATGACATCTTTTGGAGATAAAACATTCATATGTAATTAAATCTAGCCTATCACTTCCTTTGTATTAGTAGATCATGTTTTTTTTTCTATATATAAAAACCCTTCTCATAACGTTAATCAATGAAGATTTTTTTGTTAATGTGGGTTTTTTTTATGTTTTACATTTAGGTTTATAATACTTTTTTTCTAAAAAAAATGAATAAATTGTTAAAGTTCAAATGAAAATAGACCATTTTAAACTACACTATTCTGTGGAATTTATTCATTTAAAATATTGTACCAATGTCATCTAGTTCCAAAATCTCCTCACCTCTGCAAACAAAAACTCCTTTCCCACGATGTAGATGCTCCTAGCAACCCTCTCCCTGTTATATAGAGTATTTGGAGTATGCATATATAAACATTTTGAATAGTTCATGTAAATAGCAATAATCAAGATGTCACCTTTTGTCTCTGACTTCTTTCAATTAGCAGAATGGGTCTGTAACTAATTCATATTACAGTATTTTATTTCCTTATATGGTTGAGTACTTATATAACATTTATATATCATTATTTGTTAATTCATCCTTTGTAAGACATTTAGACTGTTCTGAGCCTCTAATTATAGCAAATGTTGCTACTAAGAATAGGCACACATATGTACTTGTTTCAATAGCTATTTCTAAAACTTATTTGGAGTATATATCTTGGAGTGGAATCACTGACTCATATAGTAATTATATTCTAATGTTTAGAGGGAAATGTCAAATGGTTTTACACACTGTCTCTGTCCTTCTGTCACCACTGCTGACGCAAAGGTGCTCTGCTTGGCTTTCCATGCCAAAACTTGCTATTTCTTTTTCAGATGCTATGCTGATAGGAAGTGATTTCCATACTTCCCTGATGACTAACAGGTTAAGAATCTGTTCTTCTTATGCATTATCTGTATGTCTTCTTTGGAGAAATGTCTATTGAAATCTATTGGGAATTTAAAGCAGGGAGTTGGATTTTTGTTGTCACATCATAGAGTGCCTTTCCTTTTCTTAAAAGAGGCTAGTTCTTCCTTTATTATTAAGTCATTAAAATATTTTATGTTGTCTTATGATTATTAGACAAGTTACAAAGCAAAATTTTAATTGTGTATATTACCTTGACATTGCTTGATAATTCTTTATTTTAGAAATTTTATTTTTTGATGTTATCAAGTATATATATTTTGATATATGATATATTGATATAGTGTCTAAAAATCTATCAATCAACCTGTGGTAAATGAGATTTTTTTCCCTCTGCTTTTTCTATGACTCATGATTTGGGGGCTGTAATATTAAGCAACAGCCATTTTTAACTAATTTTTCTGTGTGATTTGAAGTAGGCATCCAAATTCATCTACTGCATATGAGTATCTATTCCTTCCAACATTATTTGTTTAAGAGATCATTTTCCCCCTTGGAATTATTTCAGCTTACTTGTCAAAAATCAACTGGTCATAGATGCAGTGATTTTTTTTTTTTGGACTTTCAACTGAGTTCCATTAGAATATGTGTCTGTGCTTGTGTCAGTGACATATAAAATAGATTGTGGCAGCTTCATAGTACTTTTTTTTAATGAACATTCAGAATGCTTGTCATCATACCAACATCTTACTCATAGCCAATTGCTTGCACTACCATTTTCTGTCATTAATTTTCTTTCAATTTTATCAGTGGCTTATTGATTTCCTTGGAGATGTTCGGCTATCATCAATGGGAGAAACAGGCAACAAGTAGAAGACTATGTCACTTGACCTCGGAACAGATAGCCAATCTTAAATATCAGTTATATTATGAAATAAGTGTAACATTTTATTGATCCTTGAGGAAACTGAATCAGATTAAAGGATGAATATAGGCACCATAGTTTGTTAAATTCTGCAAAGAATTACAGTACAAGATAATAACAAGTTTTGTCTTGTCCCAGAAATTGTGTGTGTGTGTGTGTGTGTGTGTGTGTGTGTGTGTACATGTATGCACTACTTGTACATATTTGGTAGTGCCAAATATTAGGAGACTTCCTCCTTTTGAGTACGATGCTGATCGTGAATAATTTTATTAAATCAACCAAGTAGAATGTTACTCAAGAAATCGCTTACCTAGCTTCTGTTTTCTGGATAATTGACTTCACCTCTACTTTTGTAAATAGTCAAAAATGTAGTAGGACAAGACAGCACAAGAACAATGTGTGTAAAAAGCAGATGTTAGTAACATTTGCGTTGATTGATGTCAGTAGTTGAAATTTGAAATACTTTGACACATTTTGTGTGTTTCACAGTTCCATCCAGCAACACTCATCCTCTGAACAGAAATAATCCTGTAAGACCTGTGTGAGGTCTACACACTGTCTGTCTTATAGTTATCACTTAACCTCATATGCAATGATTTCATCAATAGTCACCCTTGGCTGAACTGTGACTTTAATTAGAACATCAACGATGTTTATAGGCTCAATTATTTCTCTCATATGCATATTTCCTAGTAGAGTAGTTTTGAAAATGTATATTGAGTGAAAGACATCACTTTAGAACATGACTGGTTTCAGTATGTTGAGAATCTGAATCATGAATCCTTCCTATATGAGCTTGTAATATTTCCTGAAGAAAGTCGATGTCTGAACATGAAACTACTACTGCATTAAAAAGTCAAATCATTTCTATAAATAGAATGTAATGAGACATACAATTAGACAAGTAAACAGACTGGACATGTACAGTCATTGTTCAAATAAAAACAGACAGAGTAGTAGTCAATTCATTTCAATTAGACAGGATATAGCAACTTAGGAACAAGATTCTGTATCTTGGGAGAAAAGTGCTGAGCACAGGTCTAGACATGCATCAGACAGAGGATGCTGACTGTAGTGAGTGTGAACAGAGAACCTGGAAGTCAAAAACAAGGAGGCCAACGGTTCTTTCCAGGATCTGGAAAGGAATTGTGGCAAAAACCAAATGAATTTACTAATAGTGGATGAATCTTCAGTGAGAATTTGGAAGAGTAAATTTTTTATGGGTGGCATACACAATCTTTGTTCTTTCTCAGACATAAATCCAAATATCTGCTTACCTGAATTCAATCTCCAATCCCTTTTCTTTTCTCTATACATATCTATCCCTAATCTTGATAGAGAATAAATGTCTTATTAATTTCAGGGATTATTATTGCACTAATTTTCCCTATTTTGTTGCTTAAATAGTAAATGAGGCAGAGCTATAGTGAGAAGCTTGTCTCTGTACCTTTTACAACCTTGACACATATGCATGTGTGTGTGTCTGTGTGTGTGTGCATGTGTATTTAGACATGCATGTTTTCCTATTACAAAAGAGATCATCTTTGCATTAAACTTTTTCTAGGAACATTTTAAGGCCAGCAATCTTTTTAAAACTTAATCTGATTTATCATCATTCATCATTGTGTGTGTACCCATGCATGTAATCACACATGGAGGTTAGACAGCATCTTCAGGAGTCAATTCTCTTTCTTTCACACTTGAATCTGTAGATTGAACAGAGCGTCAAGCTTTCAAGGCAAATGCTTTTTCCCACTAAACCATCTCATCTGCCCTTGTTCTATGATCTTTATAAAATATAATCTTTGTTTAAAAGTTATCCTTAAAATAATATATGTGTATGCGTACTGATTTGAAACATGTTATGCTATGCATCTGAAATACAGTCCAGTAAAAACCTTTCCTCTTTGACAATTTATATATAATCAGTAAAATTTTATATTTAGCTATGTCTCACAGGAGAAAACAATAATATTACGATAAGTCATATCTTCAAAACATATGCAGTTTTTATTACTGTTAGAAATTTGAAAATCACAAGAGATTCTCATTCTTACCCTAATAATCTAAATGAACCCAGTAAGCTATGAAATCAGTTTTCAAATGCTCACCAGAGTGCTCATGATATAAATAAATCTAAATAAATCAAATTCTAAGACCTATGTAAAAGAGAAGAGGCTATAGAAGTGTTTTAAAATATCAAAAGGGATAAGATATATAAATATTTATGCCAGAAATGAAAATATTTCACATAGTGGGCTTAATAACAGTTAATATAAAGCAGAAAAAAACTTGAAGATTGATCAATAGAAAGCATCCATGAGGAAATATGCAAGTTTAATGGAAGAAGGAAATAAAAATCAGTTATTTATGGGATAAAATCATTTGAACTAATTGAATATGTACCTTGAAAATCCCACAGGCACAACAAAGAAACATGCAAATATGGATATTCAAAATGGCCGACAGCTGTCTAAACTGAATGTGTCTCATAAGACAGCAAGTCTAATTCAATATTTTAAAAGCAATCAGTATAATTTACCTCAGTAATGAATGAGAAAATAGAACCACACAATGTTCTTATCAGTATAGAAAGAGCATCTAACAACATTTAGCTCCTAATAGGCCTTATCCTCAAAGTAGGAATCAAAAGCATAGCCATTGATAAGAGGTATCTTTAGAAACTGTGAAGTTCTTCATCAGGCTTAATAGTTAAATGTTGAATATGTTTCCTCTTGGGTCAGAATTAAAGCAAGAATGTAAGTCATAGATAGTATCCCTTATGAAGTCTACTAATTAAGAATGAAGTGAAAATATTCTCTTACTTGAAAATGACCATACTATAGGTTAAAAAAGAAATCTTATCTACAAGAAGATTTTAAACAACATCTTTCAAGAAAGATGTAACTCGGTGGTTAATTTGAAGCATGCACCTGCCCTGCATATGAGCAAGAAATAATTCCAAATTTTGATTATAAATATACCACATATAACAAACTACAAAACGTTAAAAACCTATTGAAGAAATGTAGCAAATTCACAAAACACTGAAACATCATTTGAAACTTATTTAAATAATACCGAAATGAAGAAAAACAACCTTAAAATATTGATGAGAGGACAGGCATGGTGTAGCTTACCTTCAATACTAGCACTCACGAGGCAGAAGCTGGGGGATGTCCAAGAGTTTGAAGTCATCCAGGTCTAAAAAGTGAATTCCAGGACAGCCAGAACTACACAGTGACACCATGTCTTAAAATCAACAACAACAAAAGGATATTGATTATCATCTCCCCTAAGTATGATCATAAATTCCTAAGGAAAAAATCCACAATTTGATCCTAAAGTCTTTATGAAAATACAAGAGATAAAACATTTTTCTAGAAAAAATGAAAACAGGCAATAAATGAGAAACTTGCATTGCATGATTTCATAATTTAATACCAAAGTATAAAGATAAAGTATTTCTACACTAGTCTAAAAATACAGACTGATCTAATTTGGGACAGAGTTTAAATATCAAATGGCACTGTATACTCAATATGTTTCCCTCTATATAAAGTCAATGTCTTTTTGCTTTACTGGGGAGAAAACTAGTATCAAATTAAGAAAGTTTGCCAAGGCAGTTGAAGTAATTCATATTTACTCCTTCCTGTCCAATTTTAACATATATTATATTATATTTAATATATTATATATATATATATATATATATATATATATATATTATATAACATATATTATAATCATAATATATTTGTCAAAAAATTAGTCATTGACATGTTACTAAATGAACTCTGTAAATATAGGCCTATATGCATTCCAATAGGTTTTGCACAACTTTTATTAATGTTTTCATATTCTCTTAGGATCAGATGGAGGATGTCCAACTATTTGCTCAGCACACATTCCCACTGTCCTCTGATTTCTGGAGTTTATCTTTGTTTCTGATGACTCTGACCAGGAATTCTCTGCAATGGTCCACAATTTAAATTTGTCTGTTATGTAAGGGTAGCAGTGTCTCAGAAGGAAATAGGAAATAAACCTCTTTTCTTGTCACATCATATCTGGGGTGCTTACTCTTCATGTAACCTGGATTAACCCTAATCACTTTGGTCAAGTATGATTTGTCTGGCTTCTCTGGCCCATGGCTTCATTCAGTAGAAGTCAATTACTGAGACAGTGTATACTCAAGTATGTGGGAAGATACTCTTTGCTATCAGGGAGGAGGGAGGAATAGCAATATAAATCATTAAGCATTATGCAATTCTTCCATATAAATGCATTTATTCAGTTAACTATTAAGTTTTTATTTTGTATTAAGGCCAAGTACTGCATGATGGCATGATGATTATATATATATGATTATATATATATATATATATATCAACTTTTGATGAGTATTTAAAAACAATTACTTTCAGTCCTATAAGATGCTTCAGGCTCATGTTATTTTCTATTCTTTAACAGTAGGATCAGCAATTTCTGCCACCTAAATGAAGAGATACAGCTTTTAATATATTGTTGAGTGGCCAGCCCTGGTGAATCTCTCCTTTAATACTACCACTCGAGAGGTAGAAGCTAAGGGATCTCCATGGGTTTGAGCCCATCCTGGTCTACAAATCAAGTTCCAGGACAGCCAGAACTATACAGTGACACTCTGTCTTAAAATCATCAACAACAGCAATCATCAAAAGTCCAGATACATTTTATCAGACTATAATATATAGGAACTAGGATTTGAGCACTAGATCTACCCGGATGTCATTGCTGCATAGTTCTCATGGTGGGCAGAGCTCCATGTTTCTATGTATTTATATAAGTATACTAACACATGTATACACATAGATCTATAATTATTTCTGGGTCTCTCCATCTGTATTTATGTTAAACTAAACATATGTTAATGCAAATGTCTCCAACTCTAATCCAGGACTACATAATTTACTCTGATTTACCCATCTATAATGTTCTGAGACAATGAACATACGTCTCACCATCATTCAGGTTCACTTAAGTGTGTCTTTGACCCTAGTACAAAAATAAAGCATTTTCAATATCGATGATCTACATGTCTACAACAGATAGCTTTGCTAATGAGACTGCAGTGCTTGTACTCATTTTATTTTCTTTATAACTTTATAATTACTAATTAAAAATCTATTCCTTACTTATACTTAAGTGCTGTTTCTTGCCTCTTTTGATGAGTGTATTTCATACTGTGTGGTAGAAATAAATACTCTTGTCATAGTCTATATTTCATAGTGAGATATTCCCAAGATCTTTGTTGATTTTTCAAGTTAGTTGGCATGTCTACAAGTTTATTCTCTGTTATGGAAAGTTCTAGGGATCTTGAAAAAATTCATAGATTCTTATATTAACTATTCCAGGACCACTCAGAACGGATACATGACCTTAAACACTCAATGGTATTTTCTGTGTAGTTAACCATTTTCTTTTTCTACAACCATTGGAAATTTCTTATCTGTGTTTTCTTCTTACAGTTTTACACTTTACAGAATGCTAAATAAATGGAATCATATGTGTGCATTTCTTGGGCTGAAATTATTTCACTTAGCATTGAAGATTCATGAGTTGAATATTTCATTTCATTTATTGCTCATCAATATTAAATGTATTTGCAGTTACCCATTGAAACACATTTTGATCACCTTTATATTGAAACATTGTGAATAAATCTTCAATAAACACATATACATATGTTTTTACATGAATTTTAATTAAATGATTGCAGAGGAGGGTGATAGTTGGGTTGTATGACAAATCTGCTTACATTTTTCTTTTCCTTTTGAGGTTATAATATAATTTTATCATTTCCTTTTCTTCCCTGTAAACCTTTCAACATGTTCTTTTTTGCTCTCTTTCAAATTTATGGCCTCTTTTATCATAAATTTTTGTTATGTGGACATATGTATACATATAGACATATATATTCTTACTTATAGCTTGCTCAATCTTTATAACATTAGTTGTATAATCTATGTCTTCAAGACAGCTGATTGGTATGCTTTTCCCTGGAGAGGACTATAGAACCTGTAAAGTATCTTCCAGAACAATCATATTGTTTGTATTCTGAATAGCACCAATCAGTGTTCCTTTCATTTTTGGATCTTTGACAGCTTTGGGTACCATCACTTTTTAAATATATTCTCACACAGTGTAGGCATCTCTTTATAGACAACATGAATAAATGTGAGTCAGAGAATGTCTGACTCTGAAATAATTGAAGATGTTTTGACCAGGTCTAGTCAAAACTGCCAATCTAAATTAGCTCAAAAGGTTTGCTTTATAAATATTTTATGAAATTATATCTTATGAAGAAGAAGTAAGACAAGGGAATGGTTAATCTTGTGTGTTAATCATCCTCATATATCCTCACTGGACATATATTTGGAAATTCATAGGATTCCAAGACTGTTTCTGTCATCAGTGAGACCCCTGTGAACAATTAGCTGTTGGCTGTAAACAGAACACTGGGTACCAGAATTTAAGTACATTACGTTTCTAAGATTTGTGTTAATTTTGTGATATCTAATGGCAATTCATCCAAGGACTATTGCTGTAGACAGAACAATAGTCTCTCAAATGTCCAGGTCCTACTCTCCAGAGTATATTAGACCACAAATTCTGCAGTTTGCATAGCAAGGGAAACAATGCAACGGCTGAAGGAGTAGAAAGCAGATGATTGGCTGACTTTTCAATCAGCAAGTTATTCTGGAAATGTCTGTGTGGTTCCAGAGTAATCATAATACGAATGAGTCAGAAAAGACAAAGCAGAGAAATTGGGTGAAACAGACTTGACAGCCCACTCCTGGCTTTAAAGATGAAAAAGGCTAAGAACCAAGGAATGTGGTGGCTCTCAGATGCCAGGAAAGGCAAAGACAGAAAGACAATCTTACAAGCACCATGAAGGAATGTAGCCCTGTTTGTTCCTCAGGCTTTAATCAAATCAGACACATATTAGAATTCTAACATACAGAACTCTTAAGATAAAATCCATATTATTTTACATCACCCACCTTGTGGTAATTTAATATAGGTGATATACTGATGAATCTAAAAGCCAAAAAATGAAGTGATCGAAGATTACAGTGTAAATGTAACATGAAGACAACTTATTTAAACTTTTAACATTTTTAATGTTTGTAGGTAGATTTGATGGCTTTTGGACAACTGATTCCCTCCTAAGAAGATTATAAAGACTTAAATTTTAAATGGATTTGTAACACTCCACACTAATTCACAAGTAATTAGTGAAGCTTCTTGGTAACAAGATAAATTAGTCTGTCAGTGTCTGAAATAAAAGTCAAATACAGCTTGATGGTCTTTAGAGACATAGGCATAGCCCTCAGTCCTCCAGTGTGGGTCTCCCTGCTCTGATGATGGCTGCAGTGGGAGCAGAGATGTGGAGCCAGGGATTCAGAAGCCTGTGAGTATGTAGGTAAGTGACCACACTGTTTGTCACTAGGCAGATCAGCTTTTCTTATGGCTTTTTTATAAGGTTTTAGGGGACTGAGGGCAAGGACATCCCAGATGGGCAAATGTCATTGGCTGGGAGCTTAGGTATGACTCATTAGTATGGGGAAGCATTTGAGGAATCTCAGGTCCTGGCTAAACAGGTTTTGTCAGGAGAAAGGAAATTGATCCTATGAACTAATTGAGGCTCAATGACATTCCTCAGATAGAGGCAAGTGTAGGGCCTTAGAATACCTCAAATAAGATCACAACAGGAGAGATTCTGTTGATGAAGGGAGTCCTCCATTATACACAGATTCCCCATAAGGCTATCTGGTCAATGGTAGACTTCAACCTGAATTAGCAGTTTTCTCACACCCCGTTGATCCTAGAACCTAGCCTTGACTCCTTTAACCAGCAACCAGAGCAAGAACATACATTATAGTAGTTTAGCTGATCTTCATCTTTTGGGAAACTCCAAGACTCACTTATGATGCTAGAATGTACCAGTGCATGGAGAATGGAGTTGCTAATTTTTATGGGCCCACAAATGTTCATGAGTTCTGTTTGCCTATTAGAAAGTAGTAAAAGATTCTCCATTACATCCTATGCAAAGCTCCTGTTTTTCCTTCACATGTTGTCCAAGGTAAGGGTAGAAGCAAGCTTGTACTGAGAGCACATCTGTGTTCTTACAGAGCTGTTAGCCAAGCCCGTTTTCACTACCTAAAAATTGTACTCACAGGACAAAACACACATCTTAATGGACAAAAGGGGATTTGACTAATTCAAAATAGAAATTGAGGTCTGCAGACAATGCACAGCTCTTGGAAGGCATATTTGTTACAGGATTTTTCATCTCACTGTAAATCCTGCGATAGTGTTATTTACTGAATAATCCTGTTTCTAGTTATGGTGCTGCTCAGCCCTTAGAATATACCTTTAATCCCTCTGTCTGGAACATGCCCTTAGTCTACACCCTTAATTCCAAACAATGAAGGTAAGGTTAGTTTGTCAAAGGAAACATCAGTGTTTGAAAGTGATGTCTGATTGAGTGGCAGACAAAGTGATGGATCAAAAAAAGATTTGACAGACTAGGAAATACACAACTGTTGAAAGAAGGTAGAGCAAAGGAAAGCTACTTAAGAGAGGGCAGCACAGAGAGAAAAGAAAGAGGCATTTTTATTGGAAGAGTTTTACAAAGACAGGTTGAAGAGAGAACAAATTAGACACAGGTAAAGACAGAGCAATCCAGAGAATGAGAAAGAGTCAGAAAATTAAAACAGATTGCTAGAGTTAGTGTTGGATCCTGAGATCCAAACCGGGACAGCATGCTCTCACAGGAACACTCACGGAGAGGGAGGTCGATGCAAAAGCAAGAGGTTTACTGATCTAGCACAGTTGGAGGCTGTCCTGTAATTGGAGCAATGGGGACCCCCAAGAACAAAAGCACACATCTTTTATATCTTTCTAGGGTATAGGTCTCAGGTAATAACATGAGTTGGTTATCTCTCATTGGTGGAGTTCATTACTCTTTGAATCTATTGGTGGCCCTCCCTTTGGCGGGAGGATATCTTTGAATTCATTGGTGGACCTCTCTTCGTCAGAAAGAAGTCTTTGGTGTGCAAGGGGGCAGGAAGGAGTCTTTGGCATGCAAAGGGGAGGGAAAGAGTCCCACTCTCTGGGATGGATGCTGTTCTTAACATTAGTTTGAGGAGGACAAGCAGAGCAATTCAGCAGAAATTGAGAGAGAAGCAAAATTGAATCAGTCAGCTCGGAGAGGAGCTTGAGCCAGAACACCTGGATTGAATCAGCCAGCCAAGGTTAGAAAGAGTTGGAAGGGATGAGCTTGTTCAGTAGTAGATCTCAAGATTCTAAAAACATTCTAAACCTAGATTAGATTGTATGGAGCCCATAAGCTTCCAGGACTAGGCCTAGGTTAGTAGACTGAGCCAGTAAGCCTCTGAGATGACAATTACATCAGGTTACTTTTGGGAGTCAAAGTGTTTGTTTGTTTGTTTGTTTGTTTGTTTTAAGCAAGCCCAACTGTTCAAATTATCAAATGAAGGAAGATTCAGGAGCCAAACAATATAGTGAAAGTCTGCTAGCTCAGAGAGTTATAGAAAGCACCCAGCTGATCTTTCTACTCCACTGATGTCCCAGAGGGAAAAGCTCCTTCTCCACACTACATTTCAACTCAAAGATCCTCTTTTCTCTTTCCTGGGTTTACTTATGTTTACTTCATGTCAACAGGTTGCTTGCTCTACCTCTTGAACTGTAGTTGACTTTATTAGCTCTTGATAACTGAAATCTCTTGTGTTAAAGGTGTGTGCCATAATGTAAACAAACAAGTTATTACATTGATACCTAAAATGTAAGATTAAACGAGATGTCTATTAAAGTTGGGACATAATTATTTGTTTCCAATGAAGCCAAAGGAAATTGTTTTAGCCTCCAACAGAGGCAATTAGGACTAACTGAAGAATTATTTAGTTCCAAACTAGGAATGTTGGATTGATGTCTTCCAAACAGCACAATGGACAGGCATTACCTAGAGCAGTGATTCTCAACCTTCCTAATGCTGTAGTCAGTCCTTAATACAGTTCCTCATGCTGTGGTGATCCCCAACCATAAACTTATTTCATTGCTACTTCATAACTGTATTTTGGCTGCTATTATGAATTACAATGTAAATTTCTGAGATGCAGAATATCTGATACTCAACCCCTATGAAAGGGTCATTTAATCCCCTAAAGTGGTCTAGACCCACAAGTTGGGAACATATGGCCTAGAGGGTTCAATGGGATATGTTACAGGCTTCAGAAAATACTGAAGAGACACAGAAGCTGTGGTTACTCATGCAAGACTTGCACAAGATTGAACCTGCAACATTCTATTTTTAATAAGGAGCTCATGAGAATTCATACCTAGATGAGGAGCCACTGACAATAAAGGGTTGCTGGAGCAAGACAGTTATCTTTCTTCAGTAGTACACTTCAAAAGGCATTCTCAATTAAACTCAGTGGATAATTAAGACGAAAAAAGTAACTGCTTCTTTGTGTCTCCTACCCTCAACATCTCCAATGTTACTTTGTGTCTCAGACTCTTAAGTTCTCCATTTTTACTTTCTGGCTGGTAATGACTGCTTTTGTGTTCAGGCTCAGGATCTATAACTGTTAATTGCTGCCAGGGACCCTGGTTACTAGCTTCCACTTTCACTGCAGGAATTGATAATCCTTCACACATTTATTGTTGGCGACCCTGGACCACCATCCTAGCTAACAAAAGTTGCTTCATGAGAAACTGTCTCTTTTGGGAGAATCTGATCTTCAGCTAAGAAAGAATTTCCTGTTCTTAGAGAACTGTTGCCCCCGGGACATCCCGGGAAAAACTGCAGAAAAACTGTTCCCCCGGATGACTGACCGTATCTATGGATAGTTGATAGAGTCCCCATCCTGTTCTTTGTTCCCCTTCCTCCTTTGCCTAGAGTATATCTTGTAAGCCGCTTCCACATTAAAGCAGACCTTGACAAGACGAATTTGCTTGGTCTCATTCTCTCTCTCGCCCATGTTCCTTTCAGGTGAGGTCCCCCGCGACCCCCACGAATAACTGGACCCGTGGGTCGGGTCAATTTATTGTATTCAACAGAGGGTGAGGAGTTCTCTAGTCTCTGAAGGAGGTGCCTGCAGACCAGCAGAGTCAGGCTATAAACATCCAGGAGGAGGAAACTATAATTGCTAGCTTTTATATGCAGTGGACAATTGTTCCTAAGTAGTCATATTTTCATACAATGTCAACATTCTAACTTGGATCAGTGTAAGGCTTTACTATCCCTGTGAGCCTCACCTCAGGGGGAAAGGCTTTGCTATTGCCATGAGTCTGAGGAATTGGCCCTTGACAAGAACACAACAATATCAACAATACACATTCACTCATGGCTTCTATGACTCCCCACACTCCTTTTTGGCATTCAGAGAAAGAGGAAATATTTAAGAGAAGTAAATTAATTTTATCCCTACATAGCAGGGGAGATCTAAAGCTATCTGCCATTAGTATGGGTGGACAATTTGACTGATTTGGCTGAAATCTTCCATTGCCAAGCAGAAAAGGTGCAGGAGATTTTAAAGGCCCTCTCAAATGAAGTTTTTCTTAGATTCAAAAGACTAGAAGCATATGGACATGGACCCACCCTCAAAACAAAAGTCACTGGAGGAGTGTCTGAAGTCCCATGGATACAGTTTGACATCCACTGAAAGTGACATCCCCTGGCATTTTGAAATTCAGAGAGAACAAACAATCTACTCAAAATACATCTCAATAATTGATGTAAGAGGTTCAAATTCTCTGAACAAAGTCATTGCCCATTAAGTGGCATTTGGTGTGGCTAAGGGGTACTCCTGGATCAGCCACTGACACCTTTGAGGCTTTGTCTGCAGGCCTTTCCTGGGGAGAGGAATGACAGCTACATGACAGGAGACCATCCGATTGATGTTCCACATGAGTCATTTAGCCAGCTTCCAGCAAATTCTCTGAGATTTCAAGTAAGAAGTCTTTGATGGAAGAGAAATATGGGGCATTCCCCATTTTAGGATGAAGATCTAGTACAGGTAAAAGTCCATAAGACCACCCCCCTCCTTTTGAAACCCCAAATGGATGGAGTTTTATCTTGTTCTTTATGTCTACCCTTATATTTAAAGTAGCTTGCTGGTATAAACTTCTGGCTAGATGGAACAAAATCACCTGGAACCTACAAAACAAAGGGGTTGTTTACCAGTAATGCTCTTTAATCTTGGCCTGAGCCTAGGTAAAAGCACCCATTTCATTTTCTTGCACAGATACCAGTATTAGGAATCAAAAGTGTCTCTGCCTGCATTAGCATCCATGTGACAAATGCCCTTGACCATAAATGGTTAACAGATTCATGCTCCAATACCAATACAGGAATATCCA
This sequence comes from Grammomys surdaster, assembly GCF_004785775.1. Taxonomy (NCBI): domain Eukaryota; kingdom Metazoa; phylum Chordata; class Mammalia; order Rodentia; family Muridae; genus Grammomys; species Grammomys surdaster. Next base: position 2,992,370 of record NW_021604736.1, on the reverse strand, counting down.
AGTGTAGGACGCATGAACCTTATCATAATGAGTAAATTTTAAAGCAAACATTGTCCAGAGAATTGTGTGCCCTGACTCGTGAGATAGTGATGGAACAATTTCCTCATTGGTGAATCCAACTTCTGAGTGTAACATGGTGGGCCCACTTGCTCACAAAACTATTATCATTTCATGGGCCAGATTAAGTAAAGCCATGTGGACCCAAAAGGATCATAAGATTCATCTTTCCTTGAGACTCAGATGACTTTCGGGGCATCTGTGGTACATACGGATTTTATGTGGTACATACTCTCTTTATTTGACAGTCCACACTTATCCTTCAATGAGGTATTTGCAGGTTTTAAGCCCATCACTTGTATCCTAACCATACCAGAAGGCCACAATTATCCAACAGACCATTTCAATCCTGGAATATTCCAGACTTAATTCAGAGAATCAGCCAACCAAGAGAGCTGTAGCTTCTCCACGTTAAAAATAAAAAATAAAATAGAAATAAATAAACAAATAAAAGACCTACTAGGAAGAATCAGTACAAAACTAGAAATTACACAGAAGCTAGAGTGTGACAATTCAGAGAAGAGACATTCATTAGAAAAGATCTTCCTTTCTGGGATAGAACCTAAACTCAGTCTATTGTTTCAGGTAGAGGGAAAAGGCTGCAATGTTCTAAGAAAGGCAAATTCATGGCTAGAAAAATGGATAAGGAAATGAATTTTCCAGGAATCCTCCTCTACCACTATTTGGGAAAGAAGCTGTGTTTAAGACCAAACATATTTATCAGACATCTTAATTTATATGGAATATAAGATGTGCACTGGCCAATGGTTCATGTTTCTGCATGCGGAGACAAAGTAGATAACAATATATCACATTTGGCTTTCATGGAATCTATGGGTCCATGTTCCACTCCCTTCAGGGCACAGCTGCTTGGGAGGTGAAATATGAGGAGTTTGACTTCACTTATCACATGTTGACGTTGGGCAGGTGCTAGGCTTCAGGGAAGGACAGAGACATCATTCCAGGGGTGGGAAAAGCTCAGGGAAAGATGGTGCTGGTTTGGGAGTCCCTGGACCTTCTACATGGCCAGAGCTGTGGGGTTCCCTGACTCTTCAACACCTGGGCACTGCTGGGAGTCACAGAGAGCTGAGAATGGAATCAGGGGCCCTCAGGCTAGAAACAGTATCTAGCCAGGGGACTTAGGGGTGGTGGTGGTAAAGGAGTTAAGGAAGGGAACTCCAGCTTGTCTCACAGGTGACTGTCCTTAGCTTGGTGGTGATTGTGGCTGGAAGCACAGGGGCCTTCAGAGAGAAATTTAAGCTGCAGCTCTGTAGGCAAATACCTTCGTCCCATGTCGAATCTCAATTAAAGACACAGCCCATGGTTCTAAACTGTTTATTGACTGCTCATGGCAGAAAATAGATGCATACCTAACCTCTCAGGGTGGACCTGAGATTAAGTACCTTTTGCAGAAAGGAATGTATGGGAAGAGAAGCTTATGGGCTAATCCCTCAGGGCCTCTAGGAACATCGTTAGCATGGAGGACTCCCTTCTGTGCTTACAAAACCACAGGTCACCTTTTCTTATGTGGAGAGTATGGCACCTATTCCAGCCCAGGAATCTGAAAGAGAACAGGGAGTCACCTAAGTCTCAGGTGTGTGTCCACCAAGTTTCCCGGTCTACCTTATGAAGTTTCCTGGCATAGTTTGCCATCCCACAGGTATCCTTGTTTCTTAATGTTTTCATGAGGTAATGTTAATAAAAGAGACATAGTGGTTGATTTCTAAACTGGGGTCTACAGATAGGAAGCTTTCTGAGCTCTTAAGTCAACCTAGTGGCCTCATCCATGGAGTATAACTTGCAATGGACAAAGGAAGTAGGGAATGACCATCCTAGTTGGTACTTATACAAATGCCTGAAAAGATTATTGTATAGTTTTCTCGTCTCTTCTTCTTTAATAAGGTCAAAGCTCCTCCAACTGTTTTTTGATCAGGTTCTCACTGGGGGTTATAACTATTCTAATTGTTTCACTCCTTGTAGGTTATAGATTTTTCCTGACCCACATAACACACTCTCATTGAATAGCTCCCCAACAACCTGGGTCTACACAGCCAAATGATTTTTATTTCAGCCCCCTGGATGAACTCTAAGGACACACCCTTAAAGCATCCTTTCTTTAATCAACATTCTAAAATCCCACCCCCTTTCAGCTGGAATTAGCCAGAGTCTCTCCTACTCCATCCTCAATAGCAGTTATTCTCTGAGACAGAGAAACGAATGAGAGTAACAAGAACTTGGTATAATCTATAAAACTGTAGCTCATCCTTTTAAGAAAGGCTGATATTTGTTCTTGGTACTGTCCTTCCTGCCACCACACACACACACACACACACACACACAAACACACACATACACAAACACACACAAACATACACAAACACACACACAAACACACAGAGAGTGAGAGAGAGAGGGAGAGAGAGAGAGAGAGAGAGAGAGAGAGAGAGAGAGAGAGAAAGAGAAATTGTGACTATTAATAAATGGCCATGAGGCAAAAATAACCTATTCAAGAAAGCATACCCAGGTAGGGTCAATCAGAAAGGAGTGGAAGTGGGGGAAAGGGGCTGGTACTCCAGAGCATATAAAAAGTCCAGCCCAAACTCTCACCTCCCTTTAGATGGAAGTTGTTTGGCTGTTTTAATAGTAATTTTTGTTCTCTCTCTCTCTCTCTCTCTCTCTCTCTCTTTTGAGCGTGCGCGCCCCTGTTTGTCAGTCTGCAACTCTATGTCCAGGACCTTCAAGGTCTCTCTATTAACTGTGGGAAGTTGATACTTTCCCTTTCAGCCTCTGCTCTGTAAAATGAAGGGCCACTTGGATCTCCACACTCACTCTTGAGAAAGTGGGGGCTTCTTTTTCAAGCAGCCTGAGGAGCTATAATTGTTTTCCTCTGCCAGGAATCCTCAGCTCCTGGCTGCCACTTTCAAGTCCCTGCTTCAGGTCTGTATCACTGTTACAATCTACCAATGGTCCCCCACTCTCCATGTGTCACTTCATTTTTCTTTCTCATGGGTCTTCTTTTCAGTACACACAACTCTTTGGTCTTCCCATGAACAGAACTTGGCAGAACTCCCAGAGGACCAGCCCTTCTTCAAGATACCTGTGACAGCATGAAGGTAGGAGAGGAGCTTGGTTTTGGGAAGAAAGGGCCCAGATGGAATGGAGGGGATGATAGAGGAGAATGGGGATTGTGCTGGCCCTGATGGGAAGGGGGAATTTAAATGGATCAATCGACATCATCACATTGGCCTGAGGGCAAGTGTATTTGGCATTTTCTAGATTGCTAATTTATGTCGAAGGGTCCAATTTACAGAGGGAGTTGCTATTACTACGCAGGAAGGCCCAAGTTATATAAGAAAGGTAGATAAAAAGGATACTAGATGCAAAGCAGAAAGCAGCATTCTTCCATGGTCTCTGTTTCAGTTTCAGCCTCCAGGTTAAATTTAAACTCAAGATCTGACTTCCCTTAATGATGGAGTGCAGTCTGTGAGCTAAAGTAAACCCTCCACTCCCTAAGTTGCTTTTGGTTATTGTGTTTATCATAGAAACATAATGAAGGAAACTAGAACAAGAGGGAATATGATCAAAATATATTGTATACATGTATGAACTTGTAAAATTACAGACACACAACACACACAAACACACACACACACACACACACACACACACACATATATATATGAGAAAAGTGTGCATAGTATCTCACAGAAAATATAGTATGTAAGAATGATGTTTTTCAAATTAACCTGATACTGAAGAACATATACACAAAGCAGCATGCTTTTCTAATTTTTTTTCTGATTTTGTCAGTGCATACAAGTCACATGTGACAGGCTATTATTAAGCAGGGCATATCTAGAAAGACAAATTTGTAAATGGCTTCTACTTTTGACTTTCTGTCTCCTCATCTACATTCTCATTCTGTCTATCTATACACATTACTTTTTGTTGAATCCTTTAGAAAGTTAGTGGAGAATGCATTATATACTTATTGGCTGTTGAGTTACTGAATGATAAATGAATAAATGAATGGACGTAGAAAACTCCAAGTTTTCCTCCTAAAACTGTTCCATGCGAAGCTGTGTTTATAGATAGTCATTTGCTCCATGTATTTCCCATCAGGTCTGTTGGAAAATTTCAAGCATCTACCCAGGACTTGTCCTCTTTTCAACATGTCTATGGCTACTACCACATCTAACATGAGACATTTCTCTGACAATATACAAACAGATTTTTTTTCCTTCTACATCAGTTACCTAACAATCTAATCTCAAACAGAAATTTTTCATGTATAGGATGGTACAAGATTCTCTTCTCTCCAACCCTTATTTCACTCAAAATACAGGCCAAGTTCCTACCTTTGGTCCACAGATGCTCTGAGCTCTCACTTCCTGTTTTCCTTCAGCCTCATTTTTTTAATTTTCCCAGCCCCCTTCTCTTTTGGACTTTATTTTTAAACAGCCTCAGCATTGAGCAATATTCTGTTTTGTGTATTCCTATACTATGTTTGCTATTAGTTAGTTTATCTTTGTCTCTTCCTGCTAGATTGAAAGTTCTTTAAAAACTTGGCTTATTGATGCTTTCCAAGAGTCTCCCTCACCTCTCATTCTCAGTAAATATGGGTAAATTAATATATGCAACATGTAATATAATATATAACATAATAATAGGTGCATTATTATTGTTGTAGGTAATATTATCACACAGTTGCCATATACAATGGTGTTCTACAATAATAGCCTTCCTAAAGAAAATCAATAACAAAAAATATGTGTTGAGGTGTGGGATGACTTTTGACACCAACACTTCTGTCCCTGGAGGATAGAGATTGATTTTTTTCCTTCTTGGCATGTGAAAATCAAGGAGTCTGCTTTGATGCATATCCCTGAGGCCTCAGACTCAGCACAAGTCACGGAACCTTGGAGAGTCCAGCTAATGAGATCAAATCACATGTTGGTATCAAAGTCATCTTCAGGAAAAGAAATAAACAAGGGATGGGGAACATCAAACTTTTGGCATTAGAAAAGAAATCTAATAAAGAGACTCATGAAATGTTCAGGGAAAAATAAGAATCAGAATGACTCTCACCTTCTCTCCAAGTAAAGACGTATTTAATGAGTTTACTGTGAGGACAGTGGAGATGAAATGTCCTATTCCTAAGATGTTTTCTTTCTGGTGGTAAAAGGGTCACAGTGATGATCATGTGTTCTTGGCTCAAATTTTCTCTGCGTCTTTGGGGAATCAGTTTCCTCATTGATCAAAGTAGAAGGTTTACGCAAATATAAAAATAAGTGATGTTCATGCAGACTGTGTTTGTCATAAAGAAAGTGCTCAGATGTAGCATGTGCTGTAATGGCTTGTGATTAATAGAGGCAAGGCTGGAAGGCATAACCAACCAACCCTAAGTTCAGAGGTCCCTAGCTCCAAGGAGAAACTCTCCAATGAGTAGCAAGGGGAATAGACTTCATAGTAAAACACCAAGCACTGGATAAAAATAAAAACATGGTCCAGCCACTGCTTTGCTTGAATTTCTGGAGCCCTATTGGCACAAGAACAACCAGGGCTGCCAATATCTGGGATAAGCAGGTAGGACTCTGACCCAGGCTATTTGCCTACCAGGTCCCCTTAGGTACACACAGCAGTGGTGAACTGCACCCTGTCTCCTACACTCCATTTCAGGGCCATAACACTATATGCATTCCCAGAAGCCTGTTCCCATCAGAAACATGCAGACTAGATGCTTCACACTAATACACAGCCTGCCAAGTCCCCCTGGGGCAAGCCCAGCAGAGGGGAGCTTCATGCAGTTCCCTGAGCTGCATTGTCCAGTACATGGCTTTGCCTGCTTTCCAAGAGGTCTGCCAGCATCTGGGAAAATCAGATAGGACTCCTCCACAGGCTCCATGTCTGTCAGACCCCCTTAGGAACACTCAGTAGCAGCAAAGTGAGTCTTGTTCTGTGAATTCCACTTTCTGGCCCACAATTCTTCCTCAATTCCCCGGGAGACTACTAGTTAAAACTCTACTTCTCAAACCCCTGTCTTCTAAGTCCCCCTAAAGTACACCAAAAATCCAGCAATGGTAAGCTGCACATGCTCCCCTGTAATTCATTTGCCAACCCATAACTCTGCCTGCATCATCAGTGGCCACTTGAAACAAGGTACAGCTAGGCAGCTAAAGGCCAGCATAAGAACAAAATCAATAATAATCAGGGCAATATGGTACCACCAAAGCCCAGCCATTCTACTAAAACCAGCTCTAAATACTGTAACACAGCTGAAACACATGAAAAGACCTTAAATCTACTCTTATAAAGATGATAAAGCCTTTTAAAAAGGAAATGAATAAATCCTTTAAATAAATAAAGGAAAATATAGTCAAACAGGTGAAGGAACTGAATAAAACTGCTCAAGACATGAAAGTGGAAGTAAAAGCAATAAAGGAAACACAAACTGAGGGAATCCTGGAGATCCTGAGTGAAGCCTAGGGAAGAGAACAGAAACAGCAGATGTAAGCATCAACAACAGAATATAAGGAAGAGAGAAGCTCAGGCATAGAAGATACCAAAGAAGAAACTGATACATCAGTCAAAGAAAATGTCAAATCTAAAATGTCCCATACATAAAGCATCCAGGAATATGGAGACACTGTGAAGAGACCAAACCTAAAAATAATAGGAATAGAAGAAGGAGAAGATTTTAGCTCCAGGGCCCAGAAAACAATTGGTAAAAATCATAGAACAAAATTAACTCAACTTAAAGAAAATAATGCCAATAAACATACAAGAAGGGACTGGAGAGATGACTCAGCATATAAGAACACTGACTACTTTTCTAGAGGACTCAGGTTTAATTCTTGGTGAATGGGGTGAGAGGGGTTGATATCAGGTGTGGCAAGAGACAGGAGAGATGGCCAAATGGCCATAAGAAAGAATGGAGATCTCGAGACCTACATGGGGTTGTGGGGGGCATTGTGATGCTCTACCACAGTCCTATGATAGGGGAGGCTTTCAATAGGGGAGGCTTCCAAGAACCAATGAGGGTGACTTTAGCTGAGACTTACAACAGTGGGGATATGGAACCTGAAGAGGACACCTCCTGTAGCCAGGCAGAAACCACAGTGAAGCAATAGGGGCACCAACCCACCCACAAAATTTTAAACCCAAAACTCATCCTGTCTACAAGAAATGTAGGCATGGGGGATGGAGCAGAGGCTGAAGGAATGGCCAACAAACAAGGTGGCCCAACATGAGATCCATCCCATGGGCAAACATCAATCTCTAACCCTATTAATGATACTGTTATGCTGGCAGATAGGAGCCTAGCATGGCTGTCCTCTGAGAGGCTCTATCCAGATGCTGATTGGGAGAGATGCAGAGACATACAGCCAAACATAGCATGGAACTTGGTAAGTCTTATGAAAGAGTTGGGGGAAGAATTGAGGGCCCCAAGAGGGATAGGAACTCCACAGAAAGACAAATAGCGTCAACTGTTCTGGTTCCTTGGGGGCTCTCAGAATTGACCCAGCAGCCAAACAGAAAGCACAAGCTGAACCAAGTCCCCCAGCACATATGTAGCAGATATGCAACTTAATCTTCATGTTGCTCCTGAACAACTGGAACAGGGGCTATCCCTAAAGCTGTTGCCTGTCTGTAGAACACATTGTTCTAGCTGGGCTGCCTGATTTGGCCTCAATAGTAGAGGATTCACCTAGCCTAGAAACTGGATGTGCCAGGGTCAAGAATACCCAGAGACACATCATACTCTCAGAGGAGAAGAATAGAAAAGAAGTGGGTAGATACTGTGGGAAAGGAAGACCAGAAGAGGAGGCATCATTTGGGATGTAAACTGAATTAACTAATTAGCTAATTAATTAATTAAAAACATACAAGAAGCTGACAGAACATGAAATATATTGGACCAGAAAAAAAAATACTCCTGCCACATAATAATCAAAATGCTAAATCTACTGAACCAAAGAAGAATATTAAAAGCTGTAAGGGAAAAAGGCCTAGTAACATGTAAAAGCAGGCCTATCAGATTTACACCCAACTTTTCAACAGAGACTATAGAAGCCAGAAAGGCCTTGGCAGATTCTTGCAGTCTCTATGAGAACACAGATGTCAGACCATTTCACTAAAGCCCAGTAAAACTTTGAATCACCCTAGCTGGAGAAAACAGGATCTTCCAAGACAAAATCAAATTTAAACATTATCTAGTCACAAATCCAGTCCTACAAAAGATACTAGAGAGAAAACTCCAACCCAAGAAGGGTAATTGCATCTAAGAAAATACAGGAAATAAATAACCTCACGACAACAAGTCCAAAAGAAGTGAAGAGCACACCAGCATACACATACAATTCTACCAGTAACATCAAAGTAATAGGAATTAATAATCATTTGTCATTAATATCACTTAATATCAATGGACTAAATTCTCCAATAAAAACATACAGGCTATGGAAATGGATATGAAACAGGATATATCATTCTGTAGCATACAAGAAACATACATCAGCAACAAACAAAGACATTATCTCAGAGTAATGAGCTTAAAAAAGGTTTTCCAACCAAATGGACTCAAGAAGCAAGCTGGAGTAGCCATTCTAATATCTAATAAAATATACTTTCAACCAAAATTAATCAGAAGAAAAGAATAGTTCATACTCATCAAGTAATTCACCAAGATGATGTCTCAACCCTGATTATCTATATCCCAAATGCAAGTGTATCCAATTCATAAAAGAAACATTACTAAAGCTTAAACCACACATTAGTAGTGGTAGATTTCAACACCCCACTCTCACCAATGCACAGGTCATCAAGACAGAAACTAAACAGATAAGTGATGAAACTAACAGGCATTATTAATTATATAAACCTAACAAATATCTACAGAACATTTCACCCAAGCACAAAAGAATATATGTTCTTCTTAGCACTCCATAGAACCTTCTCCAAAATTGATCATATACTCAGTTCCAACAGATAGCAGAGAATTGAAGTAACATCTTGTATCTTATCAGACCATCATGGATTAAATTTAGACTTCAACAAGAACAGAGAGCCTATAAACCCATGGAAACTGAACAACTCTCTACTCAATGATCACTTGATCAGGGATGAAACAAAGAAAGAAATTAAAGACTTTCTAGAATTCAAAGAAAATGAAAACACAACATACCCAAACTTATGAAACACATTAAGAACAGTGTCAAGATGATAGATAGGGATAGGGGTGGGTAGAGAAGCATCCTCTCAGGGGCAAAGGGGAGGATAATAAGGTGAAGAACTCTGGGAGAGGGAACTGGAAAGGGGGGCAACATTTGGAAAGTAAATAAATAAAATAAGTTAATAAAAAAAGAAAGTTCATAGCAATATACACCCTTTTAAAGAAATTTGACAGATCTTATGCTAGCAACATAATGGCATACCTGAGAGCACTAGAACACAAAAGAAGCAAATACACCCAAGAGACTGAAACAAGTAAACTCAGGGATGAAATGAATAAATTAGAAACAAAGATAATGTCTTAGTTAGGGTTTCATTGTTGTAAAGAGACACCATGACAATAGCAACTCTTATAAAGGACAACATTTAATTGGGGCTTGCTTACAGGTTCAGAGGTTCTGTTCATTAAGATTAAGATGGGAAGCATGGTAGCATTTAAGCAGGCATGGTGCTGGAGATACTAAGAGTTCTTACCCTTGTTCTGAAGGCAGCTAGAAGAAGACTGATTTCCAGGCAGCTAGGAGGAGTGTCTTAAAGCCCACACCCACAATGACACATTTTTTCCAACAAGGCCACAACTACTCCAACTAGGCCACACCTCCTAATAGTGCCTCTCTCTGGGCCAAGCATATACAAGCCACCACATTTAACAATACAAAGAATTAATGAAACCAAAAGCTGGGTTTTTGAGTAAATCAACAAAATAGACAAATCCTTAGCGAAACTAAGTATAATATAGAAAAATAATATCCAAATTAGCAGTATCAGAAGTGAATAATGAGACACAACAACAGGTACAAATATCCAAAGAACTATTAGGTCTTATTTCAAAAACCTGTACTCCATAAAACTGGAAAATCTAAACAAAAAGTATAATTTTCTTGATAGATACCATGTAAAAGTAAGTCAAGATCAGTTAACAATTTAAATAGACTTATAACCCATAAGGAAATAGAAGCATTCATTAAATGTCTTTCAACCAAAAAAAGCCCAGGGCCAGATGGTTGTAGCAAAAAATTCTACCAGACTTTCAAAGAAGAGCTAATGTCAATATTCCTTAAACTATTCAACAAAATAGAAATAGAAAAAACAGTGCCAAACATTCTGTGAGATCACAGTCACCCTGATACCTAAACTACACAAAGACTCAACAAAAAGAGAATTTGAGAGCAATTTCCCACATGAACATTAATGTGAAAATACTCAATAAAATACAAACTGAATTCAAGAACATATCAAAAACATCATCCACCATGATCAAATAAGATTTATCCCAGGGATGCCAGGATGTTTCAAAATATGAAAATCCATCAGTGTAACCCACCATATAAACAAACAAAGAAAATATTCACATAATCATCTCATTAGATGCTGAAAAAGCCTTTGACAAAATTCAACATCCCTTCATGATTAAAGTTTTAAAGAGATCAGGGATCAAGACCCATACACAAATACAATAAAGGCAATATACAGCAAGGCAGTAGCTAACATCAATTAAATGGAGAGAAATTTAAAGAAATTTCACTAAAATTAGGGAAAAACAAGGCTATCTATCCTCTATTCAATATAATACTTGAAGTTTTAGCTAGAGCAATATGACAACTAAAGGAGATCAAGGAGATAAATATTGGGAAAAATATATCAAACTATCACTGCTCACAGAGCATATGATAGTATACATAAGTGGTCTGAAAATTTCTACCAGCAAACTCCTATAGTTGATAAACACCTCAGCAAAGTGGCTGGATACAAAATCAACTAAAAATAAATAGTCCTCTTTTGTACAAACAATAAACTGGCTGAGAATAAAATTAATGAAATAACATCCTTTGTAATAGCCACAAATAATATAAAATACCTGGTGTGGCTCTATCCAAACAAGTAAAAGACATGTATGACAAGAACTTTAAATCTTTGAAGAGATCAGAAGATGAGAAGATTCCACCATGCTCATGGATAAGTAAGATTAACATAGTTAAAATGTTTATCTTACCACAAGCAATCTACAGATTCAACACAATCCATCAAAATTTCAAAATGATTCTGTAAAGCTCTTGAAAGAACATTAATTAACTTCATATATAAAAACAAATGACCCAAGAAATCTAAAGTAATCCTGTATAAAAGAAGAACTTCTGGAGGTATCACTATCCTTGATTTCAAGCTGTACTATGGAGGAATATTAATAAAAACTAAATGGTATTGTCAAAAAAACAGACAGCTTGATCAAAAGAATAGAATAGAATAGAATAGAATAGAATAGAATAGAATAGAATAGAATAGAATAGAATAGAATAGAATAGAATAGAATAGAATAGAATAGAATAGAGGACTCAAAAATAAACCCACACACCTATGGTCATTTGATTTTTGACAAGGAAGCCAAAACTATACAAGGAAAAAAGAAAGCATCTTTGACAAATGGCGATAGGCTAGCTGGATCTCTACTTGTAGAAGAATGCAAATAAATCCATATTTATCACCTTTCACAAAACTCAAGTACAAATGGATCAAAAACCTCAACATAAAACCAGAGAAAACTTCCTAAAAATAAAACACCAGCTCAGGCACTAAGATCAACAATTAATAAATGGGACCTCATGAAACTGAAAAACTTCTAAAAGGCAAAGGCACAATCAATAGGACAAAATGGAAGCCTACCGATTGGGAAAAGATCTTCCTTCACCAACCCTACATCTTGGGACTGATGTAAAAAATAGAGAGAGAACTCAGAAATTACACACCAACATACCACATCACTCACTTTAAAACTTGGGTACAGAGCTAAACAGAGAATTCTCAACACAATCTTAGAAATTAAAGAAATGTTCAAAATCCTTAGTCATCAGGGAAATGTAAATCAAACCAACTCTAACTTTCTACCTCATAACCTTCAGAATGGCAAAGATCAAAAACTCAAGTGACAGCATATCCTGGAGAGAATGTGGAGAAATGGGAACACTCCTCCAATACTGGTGGGAGTGCAAACTTATACAACAGCTCTGGAAATCAATCTGTTGGTTTCTGGGAAAAATGGGAATAGTTCTACCTCAAGATCCAGCTATAGCACTCCTGGGCATATACCCAAAAGATGCTTCACTATCCCACAAGGACACTTGCTCAACTATGTTCATAGCAATTTTATTCTTTTTTAGAAAATGTTGTTTGTTTGGTTGATTGGTTCGTTGGTTGTTTAAACCCCAATATAAACCTCCCCTCTTCTCCCAGTTCCTCACTTTCAGCTCTTCCCAAAATTCCTTCTCCTTTTCTCCTCTGAAAAGGAGGAGACCCCCCAATTATCACCATCTACTCCAGTTCCCTACTCCTCCTACCCCCACCCTCCTGAACATTAGTCACTACAGGACTAAGTATTTCCTCTGTCATTAAGACCAGATAATGTGGCCCATTTAGGGGAAAAGGACCCACAAACAGGCATCAAATTCAGGGACAGCCCCTGCTCCAGTTGTTGGGAGATATGTATGAAGACCAAGCTGCACATCTGCTACATATGCCCAAGGGGCGGGGCAGGTGGCTAGGTCCAGTCTGTGCTTGTTCTTAGGTTGGTCATTCAGTCTCTGAAAGCTCCCTGGGTCAAAGTTATTTGACTCTATTGGTCTTCCTGTCCTCTTTGGGTCTCCCAGTCTTTTCCCTGACTCTTCCACAAGACTCTCTGAACTCCATCCAATGTTTGACTGTCAGTCTCTGAATCCATTTCTGTCAGCTATTGGGTAGAGCCTCTCAGAGGACAGTTAAGCTATGCTCTTGTTAGTAAACATAACAGAGTATCATTAATAATGTCAGGGATTCATTCTTGCCCATGGGATAGGTCTCAGTTTGAGCCAGTTACTTGTTGGCCATTCTCTCAGCTTCAGATCCATTTTTGTCCCTGCACATCTTACAGCCAAGACACATTTTAGGCCAAAGGTTTTGTGGGTATGTTTTTATCCCTCCACTGAGAGTCCTGCCTTGCTACTGAAAGTGGCCACTTCAGGATCCATATACCCCACAGTTAAGAATTTCAGCTAGAGTTACCCCCACAGACACACTGGGGCTTCCCCCTTTCTCAAATCACTGGCTTATCCTAGAGGTGCCCTCCCTACCATCCTATTCTCTCTCCTCTGCTCTCCCTACACCTGATACCTTTCCCCTTTCTTTTTTGAGCCATTTAACCTACTTCTTTGATAGCCTGGCTGTCAGGCAGAGTCAAGTCAGGCCAAGGTCTACTGACAGATTTCCTGGCCTGCTGATGCATGGAACAATAAGAGGGGATATACTTTGAAGCTCAAGACGAGGGGGCTGAATGTTCTGTTAATCTTGGAAGACCAGGGAGGAATAGGAAGGCCTCTGGATAGGTACAGATATTGAATGTACATTAGCCATTGTCTCTCCTGGCTTGTGATTTGTTTCCCACAATACTGTAAAGTATATAAAACCTAAGAGAATTAAACTCAAGGGTGTGGCAGTACTGACTGGACAGTCCTCCTGATTTCTAACATTTCTTCTGAGTCTTCTTTTCCAGTTGTTCCTATAATCCTCACTCCCCTCTCAGAGAACTGCTCAATTTTGTTCTGCTTAGACCAGTACACATCTTTCAGCACAGCTTCCTTTCCCATCTCCTCTCCCATCCAATTCCTTCCCTCCATCCACATCTGATAACTATTTTATTCCCTTTTTGAGAGTCAACCAACTTCCCTTGGGCTCTCCTTGTCTCTGGGTCTGTGAATTGTGGCCTAGTTTTCCTGTACTTTATGACTAATATCCACTTCTAAGTGAGTACATACCGTACATGTCCTTTTGGGTCTGGGTTGTCTCACTCAGGATATTTTCTTGTTCCAGGCAGTTGCCTGAAAAATTCATAATGTCTTTGATTTTAATAGCCAAGTAGTAGTCCATTACGTAAATGAATCACATTTTCTTTATCCATTCTTCAGTTGAGGGACATGTGGGTTGTTTCCACTTTCTGGCTATTACAAATAAACCTGGTATGAACACAGTTGAGCAAGTACTGTTGTGAGATAGTGGAACATCATTTGGGTATGCCCAGGAGTGTTATACCTGGGTCTTGAGGTAGAACGACTCACAATTTTCTTAGAAATCAGCAAATAGCTTCCCAGAGTGGTTGTACAATAGAGGAGTGGCCCCCTTTCTCCACATCCGCTCTATCATGTGCTGCCACTTGAGGTTTTGATGCTCACTATTCTGATGAGTGTAAAGTAAAATATCAGAGTTATTTTGATTTGTATTTCCCTGATGACTAAGGATGATGAACATTTCTTTAAGTATTTCTCAACCACTGGAGATTCTTCTGTTGAGAATTCTCTACTTACCTCTGTACCCCATTTTTAATTGGGTTATTTGGGTTGTTGGTGTCTATCTTCTCGAGTTCTTTATGTATTTTGGATATTACTCCTATATGACATATAAGGTTGGTAAAGAACATTTCCCAGTCTGAAGGCTGTAATTTTGTCCTGTTGACAGTGTCCTTAGTTTTAATAGCCAGAAACTGGAAACAACATAGATGTCCCTTAACTGAAAAATGAATAAAGAAAATGTGATATAGCTATACAATTAAATATTACTCAGCTATTAAAAACAAAGACATTATAAAATTTGCAGGCAATTGGTTGGAACTAGAAGATATCATCCTGAGTGAGGTAACCCAGATCCAAAAGAACATGCATGGTCTGTACTCACTTATAAGTGGATATTAACCATAAAGTACAGAATACCATGCTGTAATCCACAGATATAAATAAGCTAAGTAGCAAGAAGGATCTTAGAGAGGATGGTTGAATCTCATTGAAAAGGGTGAATAAAATAGACATGGTGTGGGGGAGGGATGAAGGGAGATAACTGGTTAACAATTGGAGTGGGGAAGGGAACAGGAGGGATCAAGTATGGGTAGGAAAAATGGGGACAATTGGCAGGGAAATTTGGAGTTGGTTGGTGAGGAGGGAATCTCTGGGACAAAATAGAAATCTAAGACAAGGGAAACTCCCAGGAATCAATGAGGGTGACCCTAGCTATGACTCCTAGCAACAGGGATTTGCAACCTGAAACAGCCACCTCCTGTAATTAGGCAAGGGTTCCAATAGTGGGATGGGGAAACAAACCCACCCACAAAACCTTCAACCTATAGTTTGTCCTGTCTACAAAATATACAGGGGTAAAGATAGAGTAGAAATTGAGAGAATGTCTAATCAATGACTGGCCCAACTTGAGACTCATGCCATGAGAAAGAGCCCACTCCTGACACTATTAATGGAACCTAGCATAACCCCTCCTCCAAGAGACTTCACCCAACAGCTGATGTAAACAGATGCAGTGACCCACAGCCAAACATTAGGTGGAGCTTGGGGAATCTTATGAAAGAGGAGAAAGAAGAATTAAATAACCCAGAAGGCTCAAGGATAGCACAAGAAAACCTACACAAGTTACCAATCTGAGTCCATAAAGGCTTACAGAGACTAAACCACCAACCAAAGAGAATGCATGCAAAGGACCAAGGTACCCTACATATATATAACAGGTGTGCAGCTTAGTCTTCAAGTGGCCCTCCTAACAACTAGTGCAGAGGCTGTGTCTGTCCCTGTTACCTGCCTTTGAACTCCTTTTCTATAATTGGACTGCCTTGTCTAGGCTCAATAAGAGAACTTGTGCCTAGTCCTACTGTAACTTGAAATGCCTAGGTGGGTTGATATCCATGGGAGGCCTCCCCTTCTCTTTGGAAAAAAGGAGAGGCAATGGGAGGAGGTGAGGTGAGAGGAAGGAACTGAGAGGACAGGAGGATCGAAAAGTGTGATAGAAATATAAACTAAATAAATTAATTAATAAAAATTAAATTAAAATAAATAAAAAGAACAACTTTCTTTACAAAGTTGATGTGGGAAATAAACCTACTTCGGTGTGTTTACTAAGGAGATTGAGACCCACAGGGCAGCACCTGGGTCATAAGGCTCATTACTAATACTAAGGCTCATTTCCTAATAGTACTTTTATTATGATAATCACATATGCCAAAAGCTTCTTCCTGTGACCCCCTCTCCCATCTGTTCAACATAGGCCTCCATATTGCTTCCTTTCTCTTTTAGCCACTTCTGAGATGTTGGTGGATATTTTTTTTTCTATCTGATCCATTTCTTTTTGTTACTTTCTTAGTTAAGGTGGCACTGATCCTTCTTGGTCCCCTCTAGAAAGCTAATGCAACTGGAAGCCTCTCTCTCTCTCTCTCTCTCTCTCTCTCTCTCTCCC
>NW_021604736.1:2964194-2975731 GCF_004785775.1 Grammomys surdaster | reverse complement strand
CTCTCTCTCTCTCTCTCTCTCTCTCTCTCTCTCTCTCCCCATTCCTCACTCTCTATTCAGAAGTCTGGTTGGCTATAATCCCAAATCTTCTTAATCAGAACAAGCACCAAGCACCTATGTGGCCCGGAAAGACCAGGGCTGTTTTTCATGAGAATATAACTTGGCTTTGCTACTCCTCTGAAGACATTATCATTAGTATTGTCCTATTTGCCTTCCCACTACCTATTTTCTCTTGTATAGATGGGCATTATGCTGTCCTCAATGTAAAGAGGAGGTCTGTGCATTAGGAATGTAACTTAAAACGGATTTTGTGAAACTCAGAAATCATGTTTTATTATTCAAAAGCAATTTTGTATGATTTGTAATAATATGATGCCTGAGCTAGCCACCAGGCACCTCTGATAAGAGCTAGACCTCAGCAGCAAGCCCCTGCCAGGCCACCAGGCAGCTCAGATATAGCCTAGCCTAGGACAGACTTTGATATGCTAATAAAGTAATCCCAAGGTAAGGTTGATATGCTAATGAACCAGCCCCAAGCTGCAAACCCTGGTAGTACAAAGCTATTGCCCAATGTAATTATTAAAAAAAAAAAATGGAGCTTTGAGAACGGTCTTCATCATTCTTGAACTGCTTTCAAGACTTGGCTTCTCTAGTCTTTCTGTGATGATTCCCAGAGGACTTGAGATTGTGCATGGCTCTGGCCTCACTGGCTGTTGAACTTGCAGTGTTGATGCTAGACCTGTCAGGGTTAGCCCCTGGACAACACTCTCAAGGCTTTCCTGGACTTCCATCAGTGCCATTCTCCCAACTGGCCAAACTGAAGAACTTCAGAGCAAGCCTCCTAGGAGTCATCATCAGAAAAGATACCCCAGTGGAATCCTGCAGCATTACAGCCCAAACTACAACTACTGTTCCCCACTTGGTGAGATTCCTGTTTAACTTTCATATTAGCATGATATTATCAGGAATATTTGTAGGAATAAACCGGCCATATTCAAAAGCCACATCTTGTGTGAACATCCTAATTGCCTGGCGCCTTAGAGCCTGAAGGCCATGCTCTCTTCATTTGGTGTGGTCGGCAGGAATTCACTGGATGCATGGTTGCCAGGATAAACAATTATTTAATTGGGCAGAGAGGGAGTTGGCAAAAGTACCTCTAAAACTCTTGGAGTCTAAATTATCTTGGTATGTCTATAAAAAGAAAGTTAAGATTTTATTCAGGCTGGCCACCCCAATTACTTGACTTTCAGAAATACTCCTGAAATTATTTAAGAAGATATCTTAGAAAGATTATTATGCAAAAGACATATGAGAAAATGTTGATAGAATAGTCAAAAAGAAATTACCAGTGAAGCTTCCACAGGATATACAAATCATACTCAAAACCCCCAAACTGGCTGAACCCATATTAGCAAAATCAAATAAAAAGGAGGTACTAGCTGTTTCTCATGAAAACTGCCATAGACATAGATAGGGACTTAAGCAGAGGCAAAGAGCTAGGTGGGAGAGTGATTTCCACATCCACCAATGACTTACACCAGGCTTGTCCTTCTACTATCTTAAAATGTACTACTACTCACCCCACCCCCATCCTCCATCACTATCAGGACATTAAGTGTCTCTAGACATAGAACATGCAAACCCTGAAGAAAGGATCGGACTGCTCTGGATCATAACTCCAAGAGCTAATACAAGATGTTTTTCAGAAATAGATGACTGAAGTCAACTGGTTACATAAAATCTAGGAAGAAGGAGGACAGAATATTACAGTTAATAGAAATGAAGCACTACAATTAATAATGGCCATACAACGGCCTTCACACAGAATTGTATCCATGCAGAAGGCAGAGGAATGAAGGTAACCAACTCCTGTTCATGAATTAAGGTACGATGCTGTTGCAGCTACACATTTCCTCAGCTAGATGCTAATGAAATAGGCAGTCAAATTAAATAGAAAACTCAAAAGCAAGAAATTGAAATTTGTAAAAAGCTTACAGTCTTATGTATGGATGGTATATAAAATAGGGAACACACAAACTATCACGGTGTCTGATGCCCCAGAGAACCTTAAAAAATGATTTTATTTGAAGTACATGCCCATATATGAAGTTAACCTTAATCTGAGTCCTGGTTGTACAACAAAATTGGCAATCTGTGCAGGACATGCTGAAATCCCAAATGGAATTTATTCTTCAGGATACACCTTCAATACCAAATTCTTACACGAATTCTCTTTCTTTAGTCAAGGGAGACCTTCCCAGAGAATGGGCTCCCCCAATCCCTAAAACCTAGAAACTAGACCCCACACAATAGCCTGTTTTGATTTACTGGAACTTATATAATACTCTCCTAAGCTTCCATCCCAAATGGGTTAGTGACATTGAGAAAAGACCAAATTCCATGGCAAGTAATCCTAATTGAGGCTAAGATAATCTGCAGGGTTAGAATAGACTATTAAATGGTAACAAAATGAAATGGGCAGAATGGAAGCCAAAAAAGTGGGTGAAGCTCTCAAGGTAGATTAGATTAGTCTCCCAGCCTGCCACAGCAGAAGAACTTCATGGTGAACATAAGTCAAACATAAATGTTTCCTATACATCCTTCTCAGAGACGAGCACTGCAACAGCATTTCTGTCCAACCAACTATTCCCCTTAGTGAGCTATCCATTTAACTTTCATATTAGCACGATAGTATATGGAATGTTTGTGTGAATTCACAGCATACTCAGAAGACAAATGTGTATACATTCTAATTACCAATTGCCTTGCACCCCATGGACCACTCTTTCTGCAATGTGACTGCTTTAAAATAGATACAGGTAAAGTTTTAAAAGGCAGCACCCAAGCATATGGAGATAGCTCTAAGAGACGAACAGAATAAGGCCTTGTCCTGATGCCATTGTTCATGTCCAAGGATGAGGTTCTGTCAGGAGCTGAACTAATGATGTCTATCAGACAATCATTTTGGTTAGACTATGTCAAATTGAGATTTCTGAGATTTCAAATAAATTTAATATTTCTTCCAACTGAAGTTCTTCTATATTGACTGTTACTTAAGCTTTTTTTTCCTTCGAAAATTCCAAATATTAGTGTCAACACAGGAAAGCTGCATCTGTACAAGTATGAAAAGGGAAAATGGAGCACACTCTAACCTGCAAGAGTAAAATACTCATTCCTTAGTAAACTTATATTGATATCAGACAGAAGGGGCCTAGCAGGTCTTCCAAAATACAATGTATATGCTGTTTGTATAGAGCAAAGAACTGAGCAAGAAACAGAACAGCAGCATGGAAAGCAGAGCTTTGAAGGTAGAAATAAAAGCATTTAAAAATGCTCTTAGAGTGGAGAGTGACTCAGCAAG
The DNA here is from genome assembly GCF_004785775.1 of Grammomys surdaster. Taxonomy (NCBI): domain Eukaryota; kingdom Metazoa; phylum Chordata; class Mammalia; order Rodentia; family Muridae; genus Grammomys; species Grammomys surdaster. The sequence goes on along the minus strand of NW_021604736.1, from coordinate 2,972,370 downwards.
CAAGTAGCTCAAGAGGCTCCTCTGGGTTTAGGGGATTTTAACTATCAAAAGGGAAAAAAAAAGGAGTTCCCTGAAGGGGAGGACTTTCATTTACTGACATAAATGATTGACATCTCTAGAGAATATAATGTTTACAGTGCCTGTGCTGTTCCACAATCCTCTGTGTTAAAATCATATGCACGAGCTGCATTTCACATATGTCAGTACTTATATGATTGGTGACATCCTTAATATCACCTTGGAATAATTTTTTTTCCTGATATGGTCAGATAATTTTCCTGCTTGTTAGAATGGAGTTTTTCAATCCTAGGAATGAGCCAGGGAAGACCATGTGATGGTTAGGACATTCCTACAGGATCTCTATATTAGTTGCTGGGTACTGAAGGTAACCTTCCTCTGACTTACAGTCTTGTATGACTCACTCAGCCTTCCTGCCTTAGCGTTAGGGGGCTTTCAGGCCCATGAGATTCTCGAAATATAGTTTAATCTCTTTTACAATGCTCATAACTCTAGTCTAATGCAACCCTTTTGCAAGTTTGCAATTGAACTGTTCGTTCCATTGTTATTAAATGATGAGGTTATAGATGCTTTGAGCTGTATCAGATACGTAATTTTCAAACAATGATCTCATTCTTTATTCTGCTTATTCACATATTGATATTTTCCTTTAATGTATAAAAGTTTTCTAATTTTTGCTTGATTATATTTGATAGCATTTTTCTGTGAAACAATACTTTCCTCATACTTTATTTCTGCTCTCACATTTTGAAGATTAATGCATTTTGCTTTCATCTTTGCTACTATACTACATATCCAGAACTTCAGACCAACTATCTCACTAAGTCCTCAAAGGAACACTTTTCACTAGGTACTTAGATGATATCTTATGTTTGTAAAGTGGCACAATCAGAGTTGTTTGCAGAGACAACATGCTTCTTATTGGTTTTGCCAAAACTACATTTGAAACATTCATTTGCTGACTTCAAGGGCTAAATAAACACCATCATGCATATATGCTACTTTTTCTTTATCCATTCACTTGTTGATGGACATGGAGGTATGCCCAACTCCATAATTTGGGAATAGTGTCGTGATAATTGGTATGCATGCACTGTGTATTATTATATGAAGTAGCTAATTATTTTGGGCACATATATAGAAGTGGTATGCTTGGATCATACGGAAGTTTTAGTTTCAGGTTCTGAGAAGCTTCCATTCTGAATCCCAATGGTAGCTGCCCTATTGACATTCCCACAGCACTAAACAGGGGTTCTGTTTATTCCACATCCTCACCACCATTTGTTGTTTGTTTTAATGATAGTCATTTGGACCAGAATGCAATGGAATCTCAAATGTTGACATGCATTGGTAGGATGACTGTTGTGTTCCTATATTTACTGGCAATTTGTCTTTGTGAAAAGTCTATGTTCATTTATGCTGTCTGGATTATTTTCACATCATCAGTGGCATGGATCTTTCTACTGAACACTTGGCATGTTAAATTCTTCATGGTGTCCACCTGCATGCCAATTCTCCACTGGCATTTCCTGATTGTTGACACCCTCTCTTTCCCTGTGCCCTGGAGGCTAAACATTATGTACCACATCACCTGAAATGTTTTGTCCTCTGGACTCTACTTTGTGTTAGCCAGTGGTTCTCAACCTTCCCAATGCTGTGGTCCCTTAATTCAATTCCTTATGTTGTGGGATTATAACTACAAAATTATTTTTGTTACTACTTCATCGCTGTAATCTGGCTACTGTCATGAATTGTATGTAAATATTTTTGAAAATAGAGCTTTGCCAAAACAGTTTTGACCTATAGGTTACACAGTGATGTAGATGACCAATTATCAGAGGCAATGTTTGGGCTGTATCTTCTGCACTTTCTGGGCTTTGCATCATGCTGTGGAGTCACTGCACGATTTATTTTTTTATCACTACATGGTTGCAGCTCCTTTGGGTGCCCTGTTCTACATACTGCGGCTCTCACAAAACACCAAAGATGTCGTTTCTTCTCTCACCTCATCAGGTCTAGAAGTCAGAATATGAAACTCACAGTTCTAAGCACAATACGATTGGTGCCATGACAGGACTAAGATAGATTTGACCAGATGCTAGAAAATGTATCTACCATTTGAGACATTGCGCCTATTGGCACTCATGTTCTCAGTCTCAATCGATAAGTGCACAAGTCAGCTCCAGAAGGAAGCTTGTGAGTTGCAGTATCTTTATTTGCCTGCCTTTCTCTCTTTCTGCAGTCTGCAGAAAGGAGTATCTTGCACCACAACAGACAAGAAGTTACCTTCAAAATACAAGCCAAAATGTGTTTCTCGATCGAGCAGTAACTGATTAGCACAGCTGTTAACACTGAAAGATTAGCTATGTATAACAATAATACAAGTGCAAGGGGAGGTGATTCATTCTCCTCAAATCTAGCAGTAGGGAAACCTTTAACCATGAATCAAAAATCTATTAGCTGTAAAAAAAAATCATAAATGAAACTATGTATGTTTAAACTTCTGCACAGAAAATAAAATGCTATAAATAATGTGTAAAAAATAATACAAACTGAACAAGAGGAAAAGTACAACATTATGATTTGCACAAAACACATGCATAAAGCCTCTTGCTAAAAACCCAGAAACAAAGGCTGATTGGCAATTGTATAGAAAAATTGATGACAGATACAAATGAACTCCAGGCAAAAATGATCTACCTCATTCATAATAAAAGAAAACACGGACTAAGACAAACTAAGATGCATTTATTATACTAAAGAGATCAACAGAAGTTATAGCAACATTCTGTTTTCTCTTGTTCTAAATGTGGCATGGCAGCACACAGGTCTCTGGGTATTCTCTGCCAGCCTGCACTGTATGGCATTGCAGCAGGAATCCATCTTAAAGAAATATTTGCATCATATAAAACATATGTATTAGGTCATTTTCGCAATGTCACTAATAAAAGAAAATGTGTGGAAATAATGCAAATGTGAACTAGGCTGTTACGGACGTAGGTGGTTAGAGAAGTATGTGCCACTGTGCTATACAGTTACTTAAAGAAAGAAGATCTGGATTTCTAATATCAATATGAAAATAACACAAACAAAAACTGTAAGATACCAAGAAAGGTGTTTGTAGCCTAGGGTAAGGTTTTGTAGTCTGTATTTTATGTAAATGTGTGTGTGTGTGTGACAGAGAGAGAGAAAAAAGGGAGAAGCGAGAAGGAGAGAGAGGGAGAGAGAGAGAGAACAATATAAACGTGTGCTTCTCAAAATATCAGTAAGAAAGATAAATAAAAACTAATAAAAGTGGTTTCCTGTAGGAGTTAAGAGATGGAAGAAAACCAGAGTAAGAGAGAATTATGTGAGGGCAACATTGAAAATTCATCTTTACCCTCAAACTGTGTAAAAATCTTCTTTATTAAAATGTCAAAAATATAATAACACAGGTAAAATAATCATTGTGTGTACCTTTAAAATACATTCGGAAAATATACTGAGATATGTGTAGACAACCAACTGATCCACAGAAATGCAAACAAATCTTACAAATCCACAGTATGCCCAAGTGGCTATGATCAGTGTCCCAAAGCAGGCTCTAAGAGAAGCAATGAAGGGACTTTGTCAGTTTTGTTAATTCAAGTTTAATACAGTGTTTCCATGTTACTGAATTGTGGATGCTTCCTTCCTTCCTAAGCTGCATAATTACTTCCTTGAAAAGAAGCATTCTGGGAATAGTGCTTTGTGCATCCCTTGACTTCTGCGGTTAGCTTTGACTGTGACTTACAGAATATTTGAACCTTTGGATGTTCATTGTTCCCAGGGTTCTGGGACTATCAGCTGCTGACATTTACAAAATTGTTTTACAAGGCCAAATAAGAACTGGTATTAACTAAATTTCTCTATTTTATTCTGTTCTTATTTTAAATCTTGCCCATATAAGCAAACAATTCACTTCTTGATTAATATGTCTGTTTCATGCACTTGCCTATTGTTCACGATCTTTCCGGACATCAGTCGTGAGACACTGTGCTAAGAGACACTGACTGGGATCAAACATTAGATTTTTCCCTAAAGGAATTTTTAAAAGACACCCTATGAATGTCAATTTGCTTTCTTAGAGTAGGGAAATGTATGGTATTAGTAGTTGCCTCAAGAGAGGGCAGAGCAAGGTGCTATGAAGTAACACCCTCCAAAAGTCATCACCTTACAGAAACATCAATTTGAGCAGCTACTCATGCATGAAACTAACTTCGGAAGAGCTAAGCAAACAAGGTAAGAGGTCACAGAATTTGTTTTGGCGTAACAATAAGCAAGCATGCAATGAAGAAGGAAGGAAGTGTTGACCACATCACCCCTCTTCAAGCTCCAAAACATGTAGTATGGAGAGCCATAGCTCCTTCATGCAGGATAAACCAATAAAAAGCTCTCAGTCTTAGACATGGAAACCAGTACAAGCACAATGAAGCTCAGTTTAAGGAAAAACCTCCCATCCCCCTGGTCTCAGGCTACTGTCCACATAACAAACTTCTGGGTGTGAGTTGAACTTGGAGCCAAAACTTTGCTTCCACCATCCCATTCTACAGTGTTGGACAGCACAGAACAGAAATGGCTGCATCTGCTCTGGTCTTATCTTCACTGGTAAGTCAGTGAAGGAAGCAAGGGCCTTTCCCAGGGACTTTAGCACCAGGCGGATGAAAGAGAATACCAGGGAGACTAGGTACTAACATCCATAAACTAGCTGGTTAAAACCATTATACAAACCAGAAAGCTAATAGGCACACCAAAATAATAAGCAAGTAGCCCAGCCACTCCTGGAGAAATCACTTAATCACATAGGAAGTCTATAGGCTATTCTCTTGAGAAGCCCATGTCCACACTTGAGTGTGTACTACCTTTCCTCACTCTTCTCTCTATTAATGCTCATGATTAAATCTGTGTTAAAAATTTTTAATAAACTCCAGTTCTGCTTCATTCTAAGTCCCCTGACAATTAAGAATCCCCCATTGAGAGGAGTTTGCTTCTTAAAGTATTTAGGCTGTAACAGTAAGCAGTGAGAACATGTCACTACTGCCTGTTTCTGCCACTGTCATCTTTCAAGATGGCCGATATATAGCTACATCTTTGAAGTGTTGTATTCACAGTCTCAAGAATATATTTAAAACAAAGTTGGTTATACTCACAAACTCTTTAAGTCTCAAAAAATCTATCAAGTAACAAGAAACATGGCATCTTAGCTTCTTAAAGACAGAAAAGAATCCTATTTATAATTCAATGGGTAGTTATGCCACCCCTGTACTCACAATCTCATACCCACCTACATGTTCACAGCACTCAGTGGGTGTAAAAGAATTGTACATGAAGCTGGGAGGAGAAGTTGTGGGGGGGATAAAGGAGGAATTACTGCTGAGGGAATGAGGGCATGTTTGATCAAAACACATTATATAATTCAAGGAATTATCAAACAGAAGTGCTTAAGGTCTCTAATTTTCAGAGAAAGAAAAATAATACCCTCAGGAAGATAGCTCCTTATTGTATGAGGAATCCCTCTCCTCAGAAGACAAATGGTCTGGTGCTATATGTCTACAATCTCAGCTTTTGACATGCGGAGGAGGGATGAGTGATAGGTTCAAGGTCAGCCTGTCTGATATAGTAAGAACCCACTTTGAAAGAAGCATCAGCAGACACAGGACTGGGATAGGGTACTGATAAAGATGTGGAGAAAAGAACTTTGTTGAAATACAAATTGTTTAAGTCAATGAAAACTACAGTAGAAGTTCCTAAAAGCTAAAAGTAAAACTCTACATGATTCGGTGGTCCTCCTACTAATACATGAACAAAGAAAATTAAGTCAGTATGCCAATAAAGCATTTCTACTCCCTCGTTTATCACAGCACTGTTTACAACAGCAACTATATGGGAAGAATTAAATTTTCAATCAGCTGAAAAATGGAAACAATAGAACGTGATTTACATATACCGGGAATATTACTTAGACATAAAGGATGAAATCCTGTTACCTGTGACAGCTTGGGAATACCTGAAGGTCATTATGTTGAGAGAAATAAAGAAGGTATAAAAAGATACTATTCCACAGGTAGTCAAAATCTGAAAATTTTGGTCTCATAGAAGTTATGACTACTCTCCTGTAAATGAGATGATGTAGGAAAGTTAATGCCTAGGTAGTCAGCAAGTAGTGAGTTACAGTTAGTAGAAACAATTTCTGATATCCTAAGATTATAAGTCATTATCCTATTCATAAGTCATTGTAGATAGTATTATATATTTCAAAAAGGAGCTAGGAGAAATGATTCTGAATGCTTTCACCCTGAAGAAATAATAAAATTTTGGAGATGTGTTTAACTTGACTTGACTATATATAACATATACAAACAAGTACTGAAATACCACATATAAACTCACAATTTTGAATGTGAGTTAAAATGCAATTCAAAATGGCCACATAAAAGAAATGTAAACTTGTCTCAAACTCAGAAGTAACTTCAGTACTGATGTTTAATCCACATATCCACAGGTGATTGTCCTAGTTATCCTAGTAGAATAAAGAACTCACAGTTTTCCTCCCTCCCTCTCTCTCTCCCTCCCTCCCTCTCTCTCTCTCTCTCTCTCTCTCTCTCTCTCTCTCTCTCTCTCTGTGTGTGTGTATGTGTGTGTGTGTGTGTGTGTGTGTATGTGTGTTAAGAGGGCATTTTGTTCTATTTCTAGTGAGCCAATTGCTTTTACCATTGAGTAACTGTCTGGAATTTTTTTTCCAAATTTTTGTGAATATTTTCAGAATATAATACATATCCTAAATGTTCTGTTGGACATAACAAAAAGAGAATACATCCCCTTGCTGACTTCCAGGCTAAAAGATAAATCTATGACTACATCTGTTTCCAACCAACAAACCAAGCAAATTCTAGACCCCCCAAAATAAAGCAAAATGATTAAAAACTGAACTTTAACATAGTCTGTTTCTACATCTTCCCTAGAGCTTTATGGTAGATTTCACATTGACGTATAAGAATCACTATTGTAGGAATTGGGAGCAGAGAGGTTATGTTTAAATTTTTAGGTAATTTTTATATATCCATCTACTGAAACTACTTCTCTATATAATTCTCAGTCTGGTCAGAAAATTATTAAAATCTAAAATCACCTTTAGAAAGATCTACTTCAACCTTGTTTCCTATGGAGACGTGTTGCTATGATGCGCTCAGCCTTCCATTGGGCTCCCAGATGTGAAGGCATGAGGGCAATGGCTGAATGCAGAGAGTCTTCCATCTGGCTTTACTGGTATAGGATCCCACTTACAGTAGCTACTTAATGAATTCCTTCTGAATGAAGCATTTCATCAGAGACAGAAGCGTCTTGATTTTTAATTGAAATTTCAATGCATCATCCCCAGAGTTGGAAGATGATAGTAAAATCTGGTTGTAAAATAAAATTATAATTGGTTTTAAGACAGCCTCCTCATCAGCCAAATGCTTTTCACAGTGCTATAATGTTTAAAAAACCTCATCATCAAACAATTTAATTTTCATCATAATGTAGTGTACATCAGGTAGCATGCCCTAAATGTAATGTTTGAATAATATGAATATAACTGACTCGAATTCTTATGAATGTCAATCCTTCAGAAAATAAGTTTTGAATAACTCAGAGAACATTCTTTTCTCTTTTGCAAATAGTGGGGAGGATGTTCAAGCTGTAGGGAGACTTCAGAAGAAAGGAAGAGATAAATGCATATGGAAGGTGTCATTAAAGGGAAGAAAAAGCCCTGTATATGAATATTCTGTTTGATAGACCATATTTCCCCATAATAACTGCATAGCATGAAACCAGGGTAAACCTCCTGTTCTAGTGAGCACAGTCCCACATGCAAATATTAGTGCTTGAATCTTCACCAAAGGGAGGGCGAGGGAGCTGAGGAGTAAACTCTCTGCAGGTTCACTGTGTTCTACAGTCATTGCACAGAACCCCTCTGAAGAACCCTTCTGTGCTTGTCTTGTGAATGTGACCATAAAGGGAAGTAGCTGAAGAATTCCCCCTTTCTCTCCTCTCTCTCTCTCTCTCTCTCTCTCTCTCTCTCTCTCTCTCTCTCTCTCTCTCTCCCTCTCCCTCTCCCTCTCCCTCTCCCTCTCCCTCTCCCTCTCCCTCTCCCTCTCCC